>NW_009592842.1:211622-236917 GCF_000690535.1 Cariama cristata
CCCAAGTATATACACTGGGAAAACACAAAGCACAAATTCCAGAATAGGTAAATGGACATAATTCTTTCTAATTGCCCAGGCATTCTAATAAAGAGTCCTCTGAGAAGATGGAGTTTTATTTGGTGGGAGTTTTTTTTGTTTGTTTCAGTTTAAACCGTACTCCAGTTTTTTAAATGCTCAAGCCAGTTGGATAACACAGGAGGATGCATCTGCAAATGGGGCTGCTTTGGTCTCACGCAATTTGCAACGCAGGAATGTCTTTTCAAGCAAGAAAAAGTGTCAGCAACAACATTAAAGAAAAAAAAATAAAACCCTTAATCCAAAAGTTGATTTTGTTTGCTTAAGGAGATTTTACAGTTTCTTCTAGGAAGAAAGAATTTGTCAGTTCTTACTAGGGACACATTTTATTTAAGGCTAAAGCAGCAGCAAGAAAAAGGCAACACCCAAATGATCCCAAAGAGAAGCAGAGTTGAAAGCTCTCTTCATTTTTGTTTCAGTTTGTGCTTTGATTCTGCATAATGCAAAAATTAATGTTGGCTACATTATCTTAAATACAAAAACTTAAAAGACAACAAAAAAATGTCTTTATCATTGTATGCATAAACACACAGAATCAAACTAAACCCAAAGCTTTTAGTAAGCAAACTTAGCTCTGTTCTTACTAAGGATTTCAGAAGAGTCAGGTTATCACTTTAAAATGACAATCTCACAGCATAAACATCTTGAAATTATTTGAAAATAAATCTAAACAGTAATTTCAAATCAACAGGACAGCACCTAACTTGCCTTCGTGGTCAGGACTTGTCAAACATTGGTCAGACATGCTACAATCAAAATCCAAATTTCTCCACTCCAAGTGCATTGGCTGTTCTCAAATTATCCATTGATATCAACTAAACAGCATCCTCCAAAACCAATTTCCAGCCTTCAGACAGAGCAGGTCAGAGAGTCTCACTAACCTGAGCATTCTCTAAACAGTATTTTATGTGGAAAGGTAAAACTCAAAGATACAAGGAAATATAAATACAGTGAAAAAGTGCTTCAGAAAATACTGACTGAAAAGAAGGCAAAGCATTATAATAATTATATTCAGTATTTTTTTTTACATAAATCATAATGTTTTTATTGCCCTGAAAGGTTTTTATCATACAGTGTGAAGCTCTCCAGAAGACTGAAGTATTTGCTTTAATTTGCTTTTAAGGTGTTACCTTTGTTCCTCTTTGATACACCTGTCTTCATTTATTTATTTTGAATTTATAGTGATTATCCTTACAAAAGGCTTCTGTTTCACTCCTTTACTTCCTATGGAGCGCTTGGGAAACTGCAAAGGTAGAGGCCATACAAAGTTGGAGTATAAAAGAGTATACAGACAAGTACTCAAAAACACTTCTCACAACAGGCTAGGTCAATGAAGATGTTCCTGGCACTCCAAGCCCTGCAGGACAATATGTTCTTACAAAACTTTATGTAATTTGTGAATGATTTTTGTAAAACTTAAGTAAAAAAGAAGCCTCACTGAAGATATTTTAGAACTGAAGCTCCCAGCTGAGCTCCTCATCACTGTAAATCAATGAACAGAGGCTTCCCTAGTATTGAGGTAAAACTTAGTCAGCAGTGCTCAGCCTGAACAGATGTACAAGGAAAAGGTAGTCTAGTAATTTAGTGAATTAGGAAATTCATTTCTGGCAGATTAAGCAAAATATTCATACTTTTATTCACTGTGGTCTCTCCCCATAAAACTCCCTCCAGCTAAAATTCAACCTCCACAAAGGTTTGTAATCTACAAAGCATAGAATCATTATTTCTGTCATTATAGATGGAAAAAATTTGAGGTGTTGACACTAGTTTGCTGTCCAAGTCTGATGCTGGGTGGAAAAAAACCACACAAGCCAGATGTCTAAATGTAGAGCTCCATAGCTAGGAAGAGACCTTGTATTCAAAGAGTTATGATGTGAAAGCTTGGATTTCACCTGTGTCATTCAGGTCTCTTCTGGACCAGTTTTACCCTCTCCCTGAAGCAGGAAAGGAGGAAAAGGGAAGAAAAAGCTTTTCCCCATGAAAAGTTCATCAGAAATGTCTACAAAGTTTTGGTTTTGAGCAATGAGTGCTCTGTAATAAAAAAACTTCCTTGCTCCATGACTATCTTGGTCATTGCAGGCTGCAATGAGGAGAAGCTGCAAGGAATGCTAGTTTAGATTTGGTGTGAAGTCATGCACAAGGCGTTCAGAACTTTGTCTGTGCCATATGAATGGTTTTACCACCGCTTAATTCTATAAGATAGGCTAACACTTGAACCAAACTCCTTGAAGCACCTCATAAAATCTCATTCTGTATCTTTCAAAATAAGGTTTGCTGTTACAGATACACTTTTCAAAAAAAAAAAAAACTTCATTAGTTTACTGTTTGTTTCTGCTCAGCATTACATGCACAATGTAACATACAGTATTTGGCTACTGACATTCAACAGATGTCTTACATACTCCAATATACAAAAGTAACAAAAAAACAAAAGTAAGAAATTATTCTTTCCTTTTCAGTTTTGTCAGAAAAGTTCATGATAACTAAGTCAACATATCACAGCAGTTTAAGAGGGAACTACCAGAGAACTTGGTTTTTTGACTCTACTATTTTCCTTGTATACCACAGATATATACTCTCTACAAGCAGAAACCACCACTTCTTTATCAAAATCTACAGTCTCTTTTCATTTGAGTGAGAAATCAAAATTTTAAAATCACGATGTTTGAGACAGACTGTAAAGCTGTATTTTGTTTTATTGCTTTTCTTAGTTATGTCTCACTGAAGAATGTGACAACACGTGTCCCTATGAAACATTTTCCTTTTGTTAAATCAGTAGTTTTCTGAAAGAAAGCCATTTCACTGAAAATAAAATTACATATATTCAGCTTACTCATTTCTACAGCCACTGATGGAAAAGAGTCTTGATTTCAGCTGGGGTTTCTCCATACCACTACAATACATGCGGTTTTGGGAGAGGGAAGTTGGGGGGGTTTGGTGGGCTTGTTTGTTTGCTTATTTTGTTTGTTCTTGGGTGAGAAGTTAAAAAATGAGAAATATTTATTTTGTTAAGGCAATAATACATTTAAATCATAGCTCCTACTAGGGTGAGAAAAAACACATGCCAAAAGGCATGCACCCAGGTCCTATGCATCTCTGTTAAACTAGAACAATAAGAGCTCTATCTTTGCCTCAGGGAGTCTGCAGATGATAACAGCTGCCGCACTTGCACGCTCGACCAAACTAAACTGAGTTTGCAAGATACAAGACGATAAGAGCATGAATGTATTCTTTGCAAAAGGCAGACAGATATCCAGTGGTCCACGGTAAACAGAATGAGGAGAGAGCTGTAGAAGCAAGAAAAGTAATTGAAAGAAATACATCCCCAGTGTCAAGCAATAGCAATGGATAACAACACATTGTTTAAACAAAATGTAAAAACCCCATACTAAACCACTTTAAACGTTCTTTTGCCATTAGACATCTGTGCTTATTTTTAGGAGTTGACTAAACTACTAAGAATTATTGTGTACTTGAAAACTCATTTAGCACCTGTTTAACAGTGACTGGTGCCTTACAAATACCTTACAGGAAAGAAGACTCACCTTGTATAAAGCAGGAATATCAGTCGATGAAATACAAAGATATCGTACACGGCTGAAATGGCCAGAACAGTCACTCCTTGCTCCTTCCACAGCATGCTGCACCCCGCACACAGCCCTGCGCCCAAGATCCAGCCCCAAGTACTCGGAGAGGAACCTCTGGTAGAGCAGTGCTTCACGTAACACATCAGGGAAAGCAGAAAGAAAAGGCAGGCTCCAATGTCTGCCCTCCCTACGATCCCTGCTACGGCTTCCGTGTGGATGGGATGAGATGCAAACAGCAGGCCTGCTATCAAGGTCCAGTACCCATCCCCAAACAGGATCCTGGAGAAGTTTGTGAAAAGGCCTGTGACCGCAGCATGTAACAGGACGTTTACAAGGTGGTAGCCCCATGGGTCCATCCCTCCAACAGCATGGTTAATACGGAAGGAGAGCGTGCAGAGAGGTCTGTAGGACTTGTGGCTCCCACTGTGAGTGAGCAGTGTCCCCCAAAAGTCATTGTAGAAGATATGGGTCCATGGTGTCTCGGGCAGAAGGTCCTGGTTTGTCTTGATAGCTCGACTACAAAAGACAAATAAAAACTTCATTTCAACAGAAGGAAAACGGTACAAATGAAAGGCTGTGAAAATGCAGTCACACTGCTACCACAAGAAAGAATGGCATTGCTTTGATGCTGCTTTAATTCAAGTTTTGAATTTTTACAGGAGGTGTTAGAAAACTGCGTATCTATTGACTTCCCCGCTAAAGCAAAATTTCCATATAAATTGGCTTTTAAAACATTAGAAACAGATGTTACGCTGCTTCGATTAAATTAAAACACCCTTCAGTGACATTCTTCTGAGTCTAACCCAGGAGTAATCGGTTAAGATTTGATGAGTTATAATTAAAATGTAAAAGAAATATGAAAAACTGACAAACATTATTGTTGAAACAACGGATCCTCCAGTAATTCAGAACTAAAACCCCAACTGACCTTTTATACTGAAATTTTAATTTAGATGTTGGAATGAATCTCACCAACATGGATGAACAATAAATACAGAAGTCGGTAGGAGCACACAAATCTCTGGTGCTGTATGAGGCACTCCCACAACTGTCTCATACGTATTTTGACTGATAACATTTTCTGCTAACACCTTGCTGGAGGCAGTCAGCAGAATATTTTACAGATGAAAATATACCTTCTCTTTAAATTTCTTGTATCTACAATTGAGAAAAAAACATTTTTAGGTTGTATTAGATAATGAATTCAAGTCTGTACCAGCTTGATTGGAGAAAAAAAAAATAATAATGCTGCAGCTTTCAGCATTTACGTTTCCAACCACCCTGGCAAGGACTGGTGCCAGCCATTAGCAGTCTCCATGTCTAATTCGCTAGTGTAAAAGTCTGTCCGCTATACTGTTTGTACAAATCCAAGCATTTGCATTTAAAATTTATGCTGTGGGAGAAGGTGCGAGACCTGCTTAGCTCAAAAAGATGACTAGAATTTAATTAGTTACTTGCCTTCATAATCAAAATTGCATTTAAGCAATTCTTTAAAGATGCATTGTTGTTACTACTGAGCCTAACTCATTTAGTATTTATTTTACCAGGGTAATTAAGAATCCATCCAGCTCAAGACTCTTTTATTAAAAATTCTGAACAAGAGAGATTACTTATATCTAATTCTTTACTCATTCCCTCTTTCTGCCTTTCCAATAAATATCTTGCCATAATTAACAATTTTCCAATTCAGATGAGGAACAGAAAAAAAAAAAAAAGGTGTGAAACTCAGGCCTGTGTTTGAAATGCACTGCTCCAGGACTCCCCTCACATTCTCCACTCCCTTGGAACCTGTATCCAAATCCCTTTTTTCTTTAAAATGGTATTAGTTTGGGGAATGTTGTCTTGTTCTGTAAAGAAAAATGCTCAAACGCTGATGATATACTATGCCACAGAATCTCCATGCAAATACTCTAAATACCATGCCGCTCAGCATTTCCATTGTCCAGAGCACATTGCTGTAATGCTTTCAGACATGCTTCCTCTCGGCATGTCCTTTTGTCTCTGAGCATATGGAGGTTATGGAGAGGTCAGCTTAAATCCTTTAAAGACTTGATGATGCTTTCTAGAATACTTGAAAATTTTCATTTTGACTTCTGCTTATGCAGTGGATCGGGTTGCTTATATTTGTTTTCCCAACCCCACACACATTTTTCTCATTTTACTCCAGTCACAAAAGAACACTGGAAGAAAACAAGATCTTTGTTTTCACATTATTTATCTTGTCCTTCAGTGTAGTCCTTTCCTGAAATCTAATTCTTCTGTTTGTGATTTCAGTTTGTAGTATCACTCTCAGAAGCACTATCAGAAAACTAGGAATTCAGCAAGAATAAAGCAGGTGTTAGGCTAGAAAGAGTCCTTTATCTGAGAAAAATGTAGTATGTTAGAGTACAGACTCCCAAACGCTAACAAAGGCTATCAGGTGTCTGAATTTAGTTGAAACCTTGAACTGCAAAAGTGGTTTTTCTTGGGGAAATACTAAGAAAATAACTGGCAGTAATATTGCCAGTCCAACTGCCCTCCCCTGAGGCAGAGCATTCTGCTACAAAGAGCCTAGATGGTGCAGAGGTCGTTCCCATGAAATGGTAGCTTTTATTATATCTTTTGCAAATGTGGCCATTTCCAATACTTGAAGCCATGCAACCACTTTAAAAAAAAAGAACAAACAGAAGTGCAGCCATCAGTACACCTGTATACAGCAACTACATATTACGCTGCTGCAACTGTTAAGATAAGAGTACAGCCCTTTCCCTCTAAGCCAATTATTTTCATGCAGTACGTACTCATATTGGACTATTCCCCACCAATGTAAACTGCTTTTCTCCAAATCATAAAGAAACCTATTGGACATTCTGAAGGCATTAATTCAGTCAAATTTTATTTACAGTCTTAGCAGTAAATTTGATGATGCAACTTGGATCCTTTCCTGTTCAGTCCTGTTCATATTAAAAATTTAAAAAAAAAAAAACACAAACCAACACAGCAAAAATAATCAAAAGACTTGAAGATACAGTATGGATCACCCTGTATTTTGCTACAGATTTCAGTAGGCAATTCTGAAACACTCTTAGTTTTTCATGCATGTAAAGGCAACAGATTCTAGTACATGCCAGTCAGCATGAAGGTGCTAGTTGCAGCTTACTCAGTGGTTCAGTCAGGTCAAATGTTCTATTCTCTAGGAGTCAAAATTTTAAATAAAGTTAAAAGTTCTTTCCATATAGTTATTTTTTTGCTAAATGTTTAAGAGTAAAAGAAAAAAAAGTGTAGCTAATGCTTTGGGCTATTAGAAAAGTCTAATATAAGAGCAAAGCTAGATGTCTTACAGCAAAGAAACAAGTCTTGCATAGGTTGCTTGTTAACATTCAACAACTACTCTGTTTCACATTTTATAATGTGAGAAAAACCACACTTGATCAACATTAGACTTGACTCTGCAGGAGGATGCAGGAATATGAGCACCTGAGAGATCAGAGCCAGGCAGCTCTGTGTCATTTTGCCCTCAAAAGTACAAGCGAACAAGGTCTCAGTAATACTAAGGACAAGACCCTGGACACGATCACTGCAGGTCAGACAGAAACAGCCCATGGGCTGAGTCAGCCCACGCATAACCAGCTGGGGCTGTGCCCATCTGCATCCCCACTCCAGCTGTCTAAAAGCACTGGCAAGAAAAACATGAAGTGAAATGTTTATCTCTGTGAAGTGGAAAGAAATACAAGCTCTGTATCTAACAAAATAAAAGAATAAATAGTACTAAATGGCTCATGTCAGGGCCCTGAGGGCACTAATAAGCCTTGACAGCCCTGACCCCCCTCCTCTCGAAGCTCCCTCACCCTGCCCAGGGCCCAGGACCCCATGTCAGCCCCGCGGGGCCATCAGCCGCCCAGGGCCGTCAGCCCCTGCCCCAACATCACCACAGCAGGGCCAGCCCCCACCTCCCCACAGCCCAGCCCGGCCATGGGCCCACCCGCAGGCCGACCTCCCTGCCTGGCCTTGGCCCCAGGGAGGTACCCAATGCCTGGGGCTGGGGCTGCCCCCCTCACTCCTGGCTCCCCAGCTCCTGGCTGGGGCAAGGCCTCGTTTTTATTTAATTACTAAATTAACAAGCTGTTAACTCTGTTGCAGTATTGATGCTTAGTCGCCAATTTCAATGGCAATTTTGAAAGCAGTCCCTCTTCACAACCTGGCAGGTAGCACTGACGTGTCCTTTGTAAAGCCTCCCACACTGGCAGCCACCTGGGCTCTCCGCAGATAGAAAATAATATTAATTGCTGGCTCCAGGAAAGACTCTGGGATAAAGGAAACTACAAAACGCCTTATTAGCCTTGTCTTCTCCTTCACTCACAGTTTACCTCCAGGTTACATCCTGCAGATTACTCCAATCTTGCTAATGGGCATAACAAGAGAAACTCTCCAACTGCACTCATCACTCTTAAACAGAGTCGTAAACTCTGCTCTCGCTAAAAGGCAGCAGGTCACCAGGGAAAGTCATTTTTCAAAGCTCCAACACAACTGGCATTTTTACTTTCAAGCAGCCTCAGATAAGGGTTGCAGACTCAGTCAGGGAACTTGCTTTCTTCCATTTTTAATGCCTGCCCATTTCATGCATCCCATGGGATATCTTATTCAGTGTACAACAAATGGATGGGTTTGGAGAGGCGGGGGAAGGAATCAGAGTCAGCTATCAATTCTTCAGAAATGGAAGTCTGAAGAAAGACAAAAGCTGTAAAGGCAAAATCAAAATATCTAATCCACTCGAAAGAATCATTTTGCCTCCTGCCATAAACCACTTATTTGCCTAGGTTGGTACACACCTTGAGCACAATTCAGTAAGATTTTGTTCATCAAACTCAAAAATGCCAGAGATCCAGCAGTTCACACATGTACATATAAATGCACACACACAAAAAAAAAATCCCAGATGTTTTTAAAATTAACAGCTATATATGTTCTAAACTTCTGCGCTAGTGCTAAACTGATCCAGGTGTTAACACTAGGGTGAAAAAACAGATGCAACATTCTAAAGTGATTTAACGCGTTAAGCCTTATGTCCAGCTTCAATATTGCTAATGGTCCCCATATGCTGAAAATGAACATCAGCAACTGAAGTAGAGAACATATTTTAAAGAAAAAGGAGAACTCCCAAACGTGCACACAGGAAGCCATCGACCAGCCCTCTCCCACATAAAATAGATAGGCAGTGATGGACTGGCAAGTCTCTACTTGGAGGTTCTTCATTGGTTTTTTATCAAGATCACTTTCGAATATTATTCATTTACTCCTTCTTCATATATAGCAATGGGAAAGCACCCTAGAGTATTTTTACAGTGGATCTTAATGAGTCATCCTAAGGATGCTTTCAAGATTATATGTTACTTGTATAGACAACAAGCCTGAAAACACAGCCAGAGCCTACTTTTTTGACTACAAACAGCTTCACATCGCCAAAACATACAGCAGCTGAGTCAATCCTCCAAACTACTTACAGGCTATCTGTTAGGCATGTGCCTGGTCAGAAAGCTGGCCAGCAGAGCTTGTCATACTTTGAACAATTCTCATACTTGCCCACAGACTACAATATACTTGTAGTAGTCTGTATTGACGGGATAAAGAAAAGTCAGAAAATACTATCTAGTATGTAAAGATCTCTCTTAAGAAAGTATTAAGTACATGAAAATACATTCATTTAAATGTTTAATTATAGACTCAAGGGAACTATTTGCCATTCTGGTAGATTTCTGGTGGCAATTACATCTTAAATGTCCTGTACTAAAGTTCATTCCTTCTCAACAGTTGTTAAAGTAGAATTTATCTATAAATCCAGCAGGTAGGAAAGTTTTATCCATGCCACTTCTCAAAAAAAGATCTCTATATCGTATATCAACTAGGGACACCTGCAAGAGACCAAATTCTGTGCATCCTCTGGGTTTCAAGTTGCAGCTTTTAGTTCTCTTAAGAACAAATTTTCTTTGGTGAATCTCTAAGGAACAGCTAGTAACTCAGTTGCTCTCAGATGGGAAATACTGGGTAACAGCTTGCTAAATGATATATAGGATCCTGAGTTCCTGGCTAGGCTCTGAGAATAGGACTATATGTACCAAACAAATTGAAGGAAACACCTACATTCAAATCATATTTAAAATTAAACAAAAACCTAAAATCACAAAAGGGAAATAAAGTTCTAATAAACTAGTACCTAGTTAATTTCTGCCAATAGTATGGTCCTTTTCTAACTGTATAGAAATACCTGAATGCATCAAACTCAGAGCTCCAATACAGAAGAGAAAATACATTTTTAGTATACTATTTCTATCCTATGTAACTGCTGGTGAAATCTATTAACTGAATACATAGCTAGTATACGGCCTCAGGAGAGTACATTAACAAATGATAATAACATTTATAGATTTTGGCCTATCACTGCCCTATAGCAGTAATTTCAGAGTCAGCTTCAGTTTAGTACCAGAACAAACAGGAACTACAAGTAACAGGACTGTAAGTAGTGTTTTATTCATAAAACTTTCTTGGGTGAGACTTCCCTGAATTATATATAAGCAGAGTGGAAAGATGGATGAGTGAGACAACAATAATTATACACTCACATGATTGCAACCACCACCAAAAATGAAGACATAGAGATATATACAAAAAAAACTCTCCAGAAAACAAACAAAATCATAGAGAAAGGTTGTGGTCTTGCACCACAGTATAAAGGCACACAGAATTCCTAAGATATTCTAAGCTGCACAATGCCTTTTAAAGGACCTTTTTAAAATAAGCAACATAAATGTGCAGAATGCGGGGTGGGGGGGAGAAGACCTCTAGCAAGGTAAATTGTTCCTTGTTTACTTCCACGAATGACTATCAGCTGTGGTTTGACTTCATCCAGCAGCAGGCTATGCTAAAGCTGCCCATCAGCTGCAGACTTTATACCTTTGTGACCAAAGATGCACAGTGTTACTGGGAAGAAGGAAGCGGTGGCAATAGTTACATATAACACTGAATGCTGCTGGGCACTGCCCTAACTACACTAAAGTATGATGCATGTATTGATTGTCTTATTGACTAAAAGAACTCTGAAAACTTTAAGTAACTAAAGGTTCAAAACATTTCAGTTACAAGAAGGTTGAGATGGCCTGAAAAATCTTTTCCACCCAGAACATAAATATTTCAAAAGCTAACTAGAAAGGCTTTGAACTGTATCTTTCTCCATACTACAAGTCTTTTCATTTCTAAGCATGTCCTCATATGCTGAAAGAACCTGGCCTTAATATTAACCCTAAGTGCACCTCACTCCCTCGCAGTTTAAGCTTTATCCTGACATAACAAACACTAAAAGATGGACTATGTGAAATTTGAAACTGTAATTAATACCAACTGCCTGGCATAGTACTATTTCATTATTCATGCACAGGCAAAAAAAAAAAAATGCATGCTGGAGGGAAGTGAGAGAAGTAATTAATATTTTCTGATGTTGAACAATGAGATACCATCAGTTTCCTCTCAGGAGGGAGCAGATAAAAACAGAGGGAGAAGAGTTCCTATCTGTGTGTCTGCTCCCTGAGTTTCTTCAGCACAGCATGTACAGTAGGTCTGTGAAAAAATATTTACTGAAAAAATAGTTAAATTCCTAAACCAGAAAATGCTTTGTGCTATTCTCACAGGTAGCTTCTCTCCCGACTACACCATACAACACAAAATTGCTAATACTGTTCCTCCAAGACTTCAAGATACTTCGTATTTACCTGATAACATATTCTTTCAAATACACATTCAAAGTTATTCTTTAAAATATTCTTCAGTGCCAAACTACTGCCAGGTAATAACTCACGATTTCTTTTATAGATATATACATACATACGTAATACCAGCTTCTGAAGCATGGTCACAATTCATAGTTGGAACCTCTGCTGCCCTTTTCAAATCTATTTTAGATTATAAAAGTGGGCCCAGCAGGCCTTATTAGATTTACTGTTCTGCAGTAGAATATGGCACTATACTATTTCTCTTTCCCACTTTCCTTTGAAAAAATAAATAATTTTTGCCATTTCACCATACAGCAACTCACAACAGCACAAGGACAGAAATTTTAAGGCTTGAGAATACAGTAGTTACAGCAGACATGTTGAGTTTCTTAACCAGATTAACAGTATGGTTATTAAACTACTTTTTTTGACAAGCCACCCGCTGAATATACATAAAGCCTTCCCAAGACACACACATTTTAAGCCATCATCTGAAAATGGAGTCACACATACCGTACCACTACAGAATACAGGTTCAGTCATACATCAGTCCCATGACTATCCACTTCTCTGTTCTTTTCAGTACGTGGCAGACTATATTGAGAAAAAAAGCTCAGTAATTTAATTTTTGAAAAGTTACCTTTTTTTTCCCCCATTCAATCTATTTTTTGACACAGCTTTTTCAGAAAGTTCAAGGAGATTGTACATAATTATGCCTAAACCCAAGCCTCTTGTGCACTCTAAATTTAAAGCCTGAAAGAATTTTTAGGCAGCACTCTGACTTTTATTTTTAGTGAAGCATTGAAGAGAATACCCAGGAACATGTACACATACAAATATGGAAATAATGAGTAGAGGACAAGCTACTGAACCACAACATAACGTACACACACTCTCCTTTTTTTATATATATATATTTGGGGGGGCGGGGAGGATAAAGAAAAGCATCAAGTTATTTTGTGTAAGTTCCTTTCTTCAAGCCTTTTATTTAAGCACCAAAAAACCCCTTCATCAACCAAGATCTGGTCTAAACTTAAAGTTTTACTGATTTAATTGAAAGGCATCATTCAAAATCTATTTAGTCAAAACAGTTTGGTGTATGCATATCAACAGAGGTCAATTTAACCTTCATACTGGCTTTAGCACTCATATTGAAGAAATGTCCTAATTGGGGGAGAAGGAATCATTGGTCACATTCATGTTTTTCACTGTAAGAATCAAGTGATTCAGAGAGCAGTCAGACCCACCTTGGCTTTTGTTACCCACAGAACTGCCAAGAACACACACTGCCACGCTACAAACTATAAGCTATGGAATTTGTGCCCACCCAAAATTCTCCTGTGGGGTGTGGGGTTGGGGGGGGTTAACAGTATTTTACAGAATAAGTATTTTACATTTAGGTTAAACATATTTTGGTATCTTACAAATATTTATGCTGAGGCCTTAAAGGACCATTTTGTACAGCAAGAAACTAGAACTCTTGGATATCTTCTTCTTGTCGTATTGCCCATTTTTAGTATAACTGCCCTCAAAAGTTGCCCAACTATGTACATGAAAGATTGCCCACAAGTACATTAAGAGACTACAAAAGGTACCTTTTTTAGACAGCAACTTCCAAATAAAGGCATAAGTGAAAACACAATGCTTAAAATTTTTCTTTCCTGAAAGCAGCCCGGTCTAAGGAACCAAACAGATGCCACTGGTTTTCAAAATCATTACTATCTTCCTAGTCTAGTTTACCAGCTTCTCTGATGTGCAATCACTGGTGATTGTGGTCATAGCCCTATTTACAGTCAGATACTAAGTAATATTAGGACAGCAAGGGAGTCCTCTCTGAGGATTAAAAAAAAAAAAAAAAAAATCTTATTTATTCTGAGCCAGCTCCAAAGTCCTTCATACACGTACC
This sequence comes from Cariama cristata, assembly GCF_000690535.1. Classification (NCBI taxonomy): domain Eukaryota; kingdom Metazoa; phylum Chordata; class Aves; order Cariamiformes; family Cariamidae; genus Cariama; species Cariama cristata. The sequence continues at coordinate 224,933 of NW_009592842.1, forward strand.
TTAATAGAGCAGACTGGCAACCACCCATTTGGAAGGTGTTGATCCTACTGAAAACGGCTGAAATGAGTTTTGCTGATTTGTTTCATCTTTGTGCCTCAACAGCTTATCCAGATGCAGAGACTCACCAGAGTAAACCAAGTGTTGTGGCATGCCATAGCAATTGTGAAACACTAGAAATTGAAACTATAGCAGTGTTTAAAATAAATTTTATTTTCTCTTAATTCCCTGGTTAAGAGCACCAAGTTAGCAGCCAACAGTTTGGGAGGGATCAAAAGGACTAATCACAGTTATTTTGTAAAAAAAAAAAAGTTTAATAGTTGCCATTATATGCAAGTCTGCAGCAAGCATACTCTCGAGGATTTTACTGGATGCTGTCAAAGATTGAGCTAAAAAGCCAGGAAATGACAAATTAGTTGAGTTATGTTATCAGAACACACAGGATCAAATTCTGATTTCTGCTACATTAGTGTTAATCCACGTTAGTATTGGAATAACCTCCAATTTATGTCACTGATTTTATAATCAACTGCAATTGGCATAAGCTTTTATAGCCTTTCAGTAGACTTTTTAGATTTCCAAGCATAAAAACAAAACAACCAGAAACCATCGCTTTCTATGTTTTAGAGCAGCTGTTGGGAGGCAGGCTAAGTAAAAAGGATCTCAGACAGCAATTCAGGTAAACCAAAGACATTACCAGAATCACATACCTGATCAACCTTCCTGATGATACCATTACAGCTAAGTCAAGTCAAACTGAACTACAAAAAGCAGCTAGCGTTGAATTGAAACAGTGCCAGATTTTCAAGCCTCTCCAATTCTATGCTAGCCGACTGCTTGCACTTTTCTCCACCAGTGATCTGAGTGCCTTTTTTTTTTTTCAAGCAGCTTTAACTTTTCTAAGAAGTATCCTTCTAAAAAAATAAAGGTCTGAAGATGTACTGGAAGATCAAACCAATATTTAACTGCTAGGCTTAACTTCCCTACTGTAACATTTAAGTCCAACCATCCTTGACAGCAGCACAACGGCAGACTGTGGTTTTTCCTGGTAGCTGAGAAACCCGAGTGCCACAAAAGGTTATGGTATTTCATAACTCCGGCCTTTAGACAACAACAGCTGTAAGTCCTGCCTAAAGAGACCTATAGAGGAAAGCTGATCAAACACACGAAAGCTTTAAAAACAGTGAACGGTTTGCTTCTTTCAGTAGTCCACATCAAACACAAAAATGATTTGTGGGGAAACAATTCACGTGTGGTATTTTATTAAGACAAAAATTCTAAGTCATCGTTCAAAATTCCAGCACTGCTACTGGACAGTGATAATTTTGCCTTCTCTATTCAAAGAAGGAGAACTGGTTGAGATCACAGTAAGAAGCAGCTTCAAACATGGGGAAAAAAAATCATGGGTAGATTAAGAGAAACACATGCAATTCGATGCAATGAAGGTGACCCAAACAAACTAGAGAACAAGACTGCCTGGAGAGGTCAGTCAGCACTTTCAGACTTCAAAAAGAAAAAAGACAGTGGGTACTGTGTTGTTGCATTTGTTGAAAAGGCAAACGTATTCTCTTCAAATACCTCAGCCTCTTGCATAAGGATGGAAGAAATACAGAATTTCACCTTGGAGAGAAGAAGCTTCAACTTCACGTGCCTGAGCTTGAACAGAGTCTGTTTTCTGCTAGGGATCTACATGTGTTTTATATATGTATCATTTAAGAAAGAGTATTGTAATGCCCACTTTTTTTTTTTTTTCCAAAAAGCAACAGTGCATTTGAATCTTTACATAAACTACAGCACATACCTATTACCTACAATGCTGGGGAAAGTTACTTCTTCAGAGTTCAGGCTCCCTCTTTGCTGTCTCCCATGGCATTACAAGCCACTGCAAGTTTAACGATGAAAATAATAGTTTGCCAGACCATATAAAACAGCAGGATGTATTTATTTCTGCATAATAAAACCAACCTAGAGAAACATAAGGAATAAGCAGTTTCTGCTTTAGGAGACTTGCTTCTTTTTCTAGGACTCTACATTGATCTTGCTACAAAGTCATCAGGAATTCAAGATTTATTTCTCGCCACAGGAAATTAGGTGTTTGGAATAATACAGCGCTGTGTATGCATCATAAATTTCCCAGGTTCCTAACATGTTGCTGTACATAGAAAGACACTGAGAAATGAATTATGACATATAGCCAATAAATAACACAGCTATCCAGCCCACACATCCCATCCACTAAGACAACGTAGCACCGAAGGCGTATGAAGGTTTCACTGCAGACTGCCATGTTCTTTTAACAAAATCTGAAGAAATACTGAGATAGTAAGATATTGCTATGCAACTATTTTAGAAAAATCTACCCAGATGATGTGTATAATCAGCCATACGTACCTCATTCAAATCAACTTCATCACTCCCTCTAACTCTTTCTCAATTCTAGGCTTGTAGGATAAAAGCCTGTAGAAATGAATGCAGAACGGAGGCAGCTCCTGGCTCATGAGAGGCACTAGGAGCCCACAGGAAACCCAAAAACTCATCATCAAGTTTTCAAACTCGCTGGGAGTTGGAAGTCCCACCCCTGGAAACTGGCCTGAGTCTAACTGGGAACTGCAGCAGTGCCGAGTATGAGGATCATTGGACATGAAGACATTCAACTTGGAATCCCAAACTTATAACAAATGCTTAACCATCAACTACTGAGAAAGATAAAATAGTATTTCCACAAGCTGCTGTTACTTTAGTATTACAAGCAAACAAAACAGATGAAAGTTTTAAATTAAAGGTCACTTCTGTGGGTTGATATTCTACAATTGTATGTATAAATCAAGCCAGGTGACTTATTTCCAATAGCTATGAAAATAATAAAATTGGTTTCAATGACCTCAGAGATACATATGCTTATTTGTGGTTGTGGCCCCAGGCAACCTTGAAATTAGCCATTCCATTAAGTCAGAAGCATGGCACACAGCCAAGCTCCTGTAAGAGTTAAAGGTCTTGCACATACTTTCTTTGTGTGTTTATTTGACTAGAATGGTGACTTTGGGTTTTGGGCCACCCATCGCTTATAGACCTCCCATAATATTTAAAGGAACCATTCAGCTGCATCTTAGCATACACCAGTCAAGCCTTGGGATACTAGCTCTTTAAACAAGATGTAAAAGCATCAAAAATTGAAGCAATGGGGGGAAAAAAAAATATCTCAAAACAGAGTTTATCTGGATATATTTTAATGTGTATTTTCCTCTACAGATGAGTCATGCAACATTTTTGGTGCAGTTTTATTATAATAATAAGATAAGGAACCTAAATGCTGCTACAAAGCCAAAAGAAATACACACTAAAACACAAACTGTCCAATGTAATAAAATAAGAAATAATGGTGACAATTATCAGAAAACAAAGAAAGTACTTCAGGTCAGTATACTGTAATTTTTTTTTTTCAAATAAATAGAAGAACCTCTTTTTCCTTTTCTTCTCCAGAGTCACAAAAAGAAGCTCTAACAGCTAACTCATATAATCAGGAATACCACAATAATGTGAGGACATGAGAAACAAATTCTGATCTGAATATTCAAAAATAACTGGCATTTGCCAGTAGTCTTAAGGACACCCTGCTACTAAATAATCAATCAATCAGTTTCTCAATCTGGGCTCCAGAGGCACAAAAGTAATCATGAGTTACATTTTCATTCAGAAGCTTTGAACTTTTTGTGTGTTTCTTTCGGGGTTTGGTTTTTTTGTTTGCTTTGTTTTTTTTTTAAATTGAGGGAAGTTTCCATAATACAAGAAAACATCAGTGTATCCTATTTCTACCTGTTGAGGTGAGATCTCTCGACTAAGATAAATTCACAAGGAAAAAAATCCTATGTCTAATGATGACCAGGGGAAAATATGAGTCAAACTTGCTAGCATACATAACACAAAAGCTATACTTATTGCCCTATTGTCTTGCCCATGGTACTGCTTTTCACCATAAAAGGTCTCTCTCAAAGACAGCAAGTGTTAAATTGATACAGATAAAGAGAACAAAGTTTATAGAGCTCACTAATAGTAGTCATCCTGATCCATCCTGGAATTCATGGCCCCATCTCTGTATTTTAGACTGTAAACATCGAACAAAAGAAAGTAGCAAGCAACATGTTCTAGAATAGGGACCAAATTTGGATGATTTTTTTCTTTGACCAGGTACCACAATAAAGGTTGGCAGGTACCAATTCCAGTGGTACCAGTTCCAGCCTGGCCAACTACCACTTTGAATAGTTAGAAATTATGCAAGTGTGTATATACATACACTGCAATTTAGGAACTGCTGCTTTAGAAAGTTGATTCAGCACTAACATCTAAAGCTTTAAATTTGGCTCCTGCAACAGAAAAGGGTACAAAAGCATAACTCCTCACTAAATGTCAAGGAAGGAATCCAGTGCACCTCTCAGCAATAATAAAAATCAATTAATAAAACAGAATTATTATTTATGGGTAGAATATTTATTTTCAAGGGCTCATTTCTTTATGGCCTTAAATAAAGAGAGGAAAGCATTGCCAAGAACAGCAGGAACTCTGAGTTCTGCCACTCCACCTTTCCTGGTACCAAAAAGATTGCTAGAAGAAAATGGTTGCTCTAAACTGAATTTCACACCACTCCTATCACTAGATGGACTAACTCGGAAAGTTGTTCGTTAAACACAGGGTAAAGGCAATGCATGAAACCAGTTAGAACCTGTGATTTGAAAGACTATATCCGAATTAATCTTGAAAAGTAAAAGTGGATACAAATATACAAGAATGTTCAGGTTGCATGCATAAATAAATGTTTTAATGGCCAGTTCAGCTTAACTGTTTAAAAAAGAAAAAAAAAACAAAACAAACCACAAGTCTGCAGTAGGATATCCACTACATAAGGCAGAGGTGGCAGGTACTGCAGCTTGTACCATACCTGCCAGTTCATCATGTTCTCTTCTTGAAACGAGCACCAAAACCAGTTTGCAGATACCTCACGCCGGTACAACACCCCACTGTGCTGGCAAGACAAGGCTTCCTTCCCACCAGGCGTGTTTTGTCTTTGTGGAATTAAATGAAAGCCAGGAACAACAATCCACCCTTCCTCTTGATATTTATTACATGGCTTCTTACTATCTGAAGGATGCTGATGTCTCCTGGATATGTTTTTGTAATTTTTCAGAACTTATTTTAGATGCTGTGTAATTACTTTTAAACTGAAGTTTCATGGTGATGTTTTTCAAGCTCAACTGATTAAAGCTTGTTTAACGGATCTTGAAGAAAATATATTATTCACCTTAATGAGAATTTATGCAAATCACTTGCACTAGCTTCTGCAAAAAACCTTTTCAATTAATTATAATTAGGCTTTTTAGTTTTAGACTTCTGGTTTTTTTTCTACTAGTAAATTATAAGCATGGATTATTTTTTTTCTTCTCAGTTGTGGGAGATGAACTCCCTTGGTGTGATCTACAAACCCCTACACAAATGGACTTGTAAGTGCACAGGCCTTGTCATCTCTGCCATTCAGATCAAGTCTAAGCATATAGTCTCAGATTCCGCGATTGGAAAGAAAAGAAAGAAAGCTGGTCGTTGGTGTTGATACACACATAAATTACTCCTTGGTTTTAGGAGAGTGATTTTATAGGAAAAAATAGAGTATTCAAATATCATCATGGCCCCTCAGCACTTCTGAAACTCTCACAAACACAGAAAGATCTCTCTCTAAATATAATATTGTAAAAGTATTTTTTGTATATATTTCATGGGCATTTCAGTAGCTTGCCTACTTAGCATTAACATAAAAAAACTTGCTTAAGTGAATAAACTGTTCTTTGAATATAGCCATAAATATTCCAGTAGAGAAGTTGCAACAAGTCAGAAAGAACAATGCACTTACCCGTAATAACATTTGAACTATTTTTACAGGTATGGATTTACAGTGAAGAAGATGGAGCAAAGCTCTATATTGCAGAGATAAAGAAGTCAGAGGTTATTATGATTAATTAGATCATATATGGAGAAGCTCTTCATATAAAAGTGAAATCCTTATCATACTGCAACTGATTTCCTAAAACCAGGTGCTTTTAGCTATCCTGAACAAAGAGCTACCTAGCACCACTTCGGTACTCATTTTATCAGCTGAGGCCAGGGAGGGAAAGCAGGAGAAGATTTTTGTTACAGTCTTTCCAATGGAGAGTCTTGATTTTGGAGAACAGCACAAGTGCAATGAATCTTGCACGTTCCCACTGGGCTGGACCAGGGCAGAATCCAGCCTAGTTCCCTTTTCATCCCTGCCATTCAGGTCAGGTCTAAGCATATAGTCCCAGATATCCGTGATTGCAAAGAAGACAAAGAACCACTTAGTTCCCACCCTCTTCCATGAGCTGTGAAATCCGAACCCTGATCCTAGAACTAATCCTGAGTAATTCAAACTTCATCCATTCCCTTCATCAAACTCATGCTTAATTTGGGAGGAGAAGGAAAGACAAGATGGGAAGGGACTGTGAGGTTGTTACCTAGAATTACACTTCAGGGAAGCCAGTTTCTGTTTGCCCCTATTTGTCTCACAGAGCCACTGGATTCCAGTCCTGGAACACCTGTGTTAGGACAGCATCTCTAAAAGCAGTCTAAGAGACCTTTCGCTGTTCTTGCCCTTCTGTTAGGATTTCCCATGCTGGAGCGCAATAGGGACAGAAATGAGGTAAAAACATATGACTGCCCCGAGAAATCCATGTTCTGCAAACTTACAGCTACCCATTGATGACAACTCCCTTTACTCCCTTTTTCAGGTCCTCAGGCATGGCCTGTTTTCTGCTATGAAATGGAAGTTCTAATCCACACCAATGGCTGCAATCACAGCTCCTATTCATAAAACAGAGGAACTAATAATTGGACACAGATATATTCCCTCATCTGTCACAGTCGCATAATTACGTGTCATTTAACCAGAAATGAACGAGCGCTTCCTCTTGGAAAAGCAGATGTGAAAATGACTGTTTGGTTCTAGGTTTATAGGCTTCTAATCCAGATCAAATGTGCTTACAAGAAAAAAGGCTACCACTCTCCAACTGTTAGCTCCACAAAACCAACCAGGGATCTGCAAATCGAGCCGTTCCCCTTTGAAGCTTATTTTGCCATGACTTAAGAGCAAAAGTCTAGTGGGCTACTTCCAAGTGCAGTGACATTTTATATAACGCAGTGCTAAGCATTACAGATCTCAACAAGACATGAACAGGAGTACGTCTACTGTGCCCAAAACAGTAACACTCAAAGTACAGGACAACCATCTTGAGCCGAACATAAAAACAAGAGTAAGGCTTTGGAGCAGCAAGCAGATTCATTAGAAATTAAAAGGCAAAGCAGAATATTAAATAGCCACATAAACAAGGTGAAACCATGCTACGCTTTTAATTTGGAGGCAGAATTTGGCAGCTGGAACTTCATTAGCAATTCTCTAAGTGATGTATGAACCAGTTCAGCCTCCCATGACTGTACCTGTTCTGCAGGGCTAGCAGTAGTAAAACTGACATAATATCTAGAATCATAAAGACAGAGAACACCACTTTTCATCACCCTCAGTAAAGAGACACGGTTTATTTTTTAAGCAGCCACTTAGCCCTTTTGGAAGTGTGGTTATGGTCAGATGACAGGAATCATCTTTTTAACTTCAATATTCACTGCCAAGGGGGTATTATGATGCAAACTCGTATCTCCTTGTTTTGCCATTAACACTGTCAACTTCTTTCTAAGAGTAAAAGAGATCTTGTCTTACAGAAAAATAACTTGAATACATTTGTTAGCATTTTAATTTTTTTTTTTTAATCCAAACAACTGAAATATTCACCAATACCCTAGCTCTGATTTCTAGGGACAAGTACGCTAACTTAACAGCCACTAGGAACTAGCCTTCAGGAGAAGACGTCCAGCTGATCAGGTTTCCGAGAGGTCTTTAGCTCATGGGATAAAGTGGTAAGTATAAACAAAAATTCAGGCATTCCAAGACAAATATTCCTGTAAAGAATTTGTTTTATATAAATGGCGCTTTATTGGCTGATTTTCTTTTTTTAAGAGGCATCTAGCCAAACAAAGATAATCTAAAGGAAGATAATTACAGTAGCAACAGGAATTTAACATTCAGTAACATTTTTCTATTATAAGTGATGCTTTCATGCACAAAAACATTCAATATTATAATGGCACAAACTGGCTTTCAGCACTGTAATTTCCAGAATTACAGTTTCAGAGCCTCAAGTATTTTGCTGCTGTAAGATTTCAGATTTGTTCTGCTCTAAGTAGCCAAACCTTTTAAGATTTCTCCAGTTCCACATCAGATTAGAAGACAATTCCCCCTCCTCCAGCTTTTTTTATTTTTGTCTTGGCTTCTGTGTTCTCCCCTTTCCATCTAAGAATGTAGGATTACTAAACCATATTGGGTTAAAAAAAATCACATAGTAATTAATATAATTATTTCCCCCTGCTAAAGGAATAATTTCAATACAAATCCATTAAGTTGTCCAAATATATGACAGTTCTTGTCAGAAACATTAACTCCATCCAATAAATGTTTTGGATTTTTTTTTTCCCCAAATGACTTTCTTTTAAAAGAAAGTTTCCACCTCCCTTTTTCAGCTTTGATTACCCCACTGAGTGAAATTAGCTGGTCTAAAGGAAAAGCCACACACACGCATGCAGCCACAGACACACATATTTCTTTCCCTGAGCACGACTTCCCAATTTAGCTATTCTGCATAAGCCCTTAGGTTCTGATGGCTCTCATGAAGCTAAAGCTTCCTCTTAAAATGGGTAAAATTAAGTAAAGTGGCAGAAGATGCCTTTATACCATTTTCCTCCCTTGCAAAATCATTCAGAAATAACTATGCATAAACTTCCTTTTAGTCAATAAAACGATGCTACACTTAATAGCTTTCTGGTGCACCTTTAGAACCAGAGGAGGAAGTGGCTGCAATAGTCACAGAAGAGCTCGGAAGGAAAAGAAATTATGTGTCAGAAAACCTTTCCCTGATAAATTACACAGTGACTTCCTCAGCCCAAGAGGTCGGAAATAAATCTAAACAAAAAATACCAGTAGGTAACTGCCTTTGATATTCACTGCTTTTACCACCTTGCTCTGCAGAGAGTTACCAGGTATAGTAACTTCTTTAATATTTATAGGAAAAAGTCTTCATTTTATAAAGAGTATAGTTTAAGAAGAGTAAGGGCCTGACTAGTTGAAAGTAAAAGTTGGACAGAGTTCTTCCTTTCCACTACTAAAACAGAGGAATTTTTTCCCCCATATTTTTCTTGATAGCAAAAAAGCAAAGACATTTTAGTATAACTAAAAGGAATAGCAATTAAAAAAATTTTCTTCATTTGCTCTTTTTACCCTATTTTGTGCTAGTGGTGGGTTTACGGACAAATGAAGGTGGGGTAAAGGTTGGTTGGTTTTTAACAGATGCTATAATAATCTAGAAATTAATCAATTTAAAGGAAAACAATGTTTTTTCCTTGCTGATAGTTGGAGTGAGTGATAGATGTGCTGCCCTCTCTCACCAAGTGTTGATTTACGGTGCAGCGTTGGCTCTTAGGAACATAAGCGCTCTATTAAGGAAGTGATCAAAATTTCAAATAATCTGCCCTTTTGGATGATGTCAGCTTTTAACAGTCTGGCTAAGAATTTCTTCATGCCAAGTTCTGAAATCTTGCTCCTAAATGCAGATCAGAAAACTTTTAATCTGACTGTGAGCTGTTGTGAATATGCACCGTTTTTCTCCGATTACATCAACAGGTCTATCATCAAGTATGTTGTTGGTTTATGTTCTTTTTTTTAATGTACGTATGAAGTTTATACCTTCCAATGTTCCTCTCTAGGCACCACAAACTCATTAAATATATTTGTGCAAAAAACAGTCAGCAAAATTTAGGGAGGAGAAGAAAGAAATGTGGAATTGTTTCTTCATACTACTGTCCCATTATGCCCAGGAGTCTTAAGAGCAAGCACAGTCATCTACTGTTCCGCATGAACAAAAGTTAGAGCTAGTGAATTAGGTTAAACTAAATTAAACTGGTTTTTAATTTAGAATGACCTTGTTCAGTCATTTTGTTATGCCCTTGTGGGGACATTCTCGGTACTGCTGATGGGTATTTCGCCACCAAGTTTCTCACCTACAGTACTGTGCAGGGGTGTTTTGAAAATTAATTAATGTTAGTACAGCACTTCAAAAGTGTAAAATACTATGTAAATACTAAAGGCATTCAGTTAATGTTAATAAGAGTAGTTTAGCTAAATCCCCATTCACCATTCTGAATGTAAGCATTTTATATTTCTAAAGTTCACAGACGGTCTATAAAAAGCCTGACAAACAATTAATGGGCACTGAATAGCACACTGAAAGCATGGACAGCCTCAACTTGTTGTTTCTGTAATTGATTTTGAATGAAGTCAACTCAGAGCAATCATCTCACAGGAACAGGAAGCCTACACGAAATCAGAGTTCCCAAATGAAAGGGCAAGGAATCCGAGTGCCTTTTCTGCTGCTGTGACCCAAAGAGCCATAGGAGGGCAATGAGATTGCTTTAACTACTCTGAACTTTGAATTGTGTTGTAAAGGTCAACAATTATTAGCTAAGTAACAAAAAAAAAACCAAAAAAAACAACGCTAGCATTTTCACTACCCAAAAAATTCATTGCAGTAGAAAAAGCAGTTCTGGTAAGAGCTCCTGAATATCTTCCTCTTCCTCCTGGTCTCCACAACATGATTTTGTTTTCTTTTCATACTGCACTATAAATTTCTAGGTTCTAAAGTGTGAGGGGCCACCTGGAATAAGCACACCTGGTGTTGCACCTACGCTGCTATACACAACATACATAACCATTACCAGTGTGAAAAATAGATTACTTTTTCCGTAATCAAATCAAGAACAGAATTAAGTTTATCAACCTTGCATTAAACGGTACAGTTAGAGAAGAACATCACTTTTAGACAGCACTGCCTACTCTTCAACAGAAGAAATGGCTCTGGTCAAAAGGACCAACATTGGGTGTTACACACACTGTCCTGTCTTCTTGTCAATGGCCCTCCACCTGGCCATGCTTCCCAACAGAGGTAGGTTAGAAACCAACACTCCACTCTGCACTATTTACACATGGGGTTTTTTTTAACCCTCTAGCAGGATAGTTTATTACATTGCAATATTAAATAGGGTCCCTTAAAATGTACATGGTCTACTGAAACCAGGTGAACTTACCTAAGAATAGATCATAGAATGGTTTGATTGGAAGGGACCTTAAAGATCATCTAGTTCCACTCCCCCTGCCATGGGCAGGGACACCTTCCACCAGACCAGTTTGCTCCTAGTACCTCATCTAAATCTTCCCCTCTTCCAGTTTAAAGCCATCGGCCCTTCTCCTATCATTCCCTGCCCTTGTAAAAAGTCCCTCCCCGGCTTTCTTGTAGGCCCCTTTAGATACTGGAAGGCACCTCTAAGGTCTCGCCGGAGCCTTCTCTTCTCCAGGCTGAACAACCCCAATTCTCTCAGTCCGTCCTCACAGTACTCCAGCCCTCAGATCATCTTCGTGGCCTCCTCTGGACTTGCTCCAACAGGTCCATGTCCTTCTTGTGCTGGGCCACAGAGCTGTACTCCAGATGAGGTCTCACAAGAGCAGAGTAGAGGGGGAGAATCCCCTCCCTTGACCTGCTGGTCATGCTGCTTTGGATGCAGCCCAGGGTATGGTTGGCTTTCTGGGCTGCAAGCACACATTGTCAACTCATGTTGAGTTTCTCATCGACCAACACCCCCAAGTCCTTCTCCTCACAGCTGCTCTCAATCCGTTCTCTGCCCAGAGTGTACTTGTGCTTGGGATTGCCCCAACCCAAGTGCAGGACCTTGCACTTGGCCTTGCTGAACTTCATGAGGTTCGCATAGGCCCACCTCTCAAGCCTGTCTAGGTCCCTCTCAATGGCATCCCTTCCCTCCAGCGTATTGACCACA
>NW_009592843.1:0-3906 GCF_000690535.1 Cariama cristata
AGACAAATGAGTAAAGGGCAACTTGAAATCAACTTCCCCTCCCCCGCATTTTCAGGGCACTTTCAAGCGGGTTTTTGTGATTTTAATTCCTCCCCCTTCCTGCCACGAAAAAATGCGATCGCGCTCCTCATTTACATACTTTTTAGCTTGCCTTCTTTAACTCACTGGGATCTTTTTAGTGCGTTTGCTTAGTAAACGAGCCGGGGATGACGTCTGGCTGACCGTGCCTCAAGAGCATCGTCTTGCTGCTTATTTACCGGTTACCTGCTTCTCCCCAACATCTGTGCTCCTTCAGTCCCTGCTCTTTCCGAGTCCCACGTTGCGGAGTCCCCTCCTTCCTTCCCCCAGCTCCCCCCTGCAGCATCGCCCTCCTCCCTCAGCGCAGCTGCCTTTGCCTCAGCTCGGTCCTTCTGCCTGTGCAATTGTCTCCCTGCGTGGTGCTCTGCCTTTTTTAGTTGCTGGTCCAGTGGTTCTTCCGAAGATCTTTTTCATCCTAGGTGAAAATGCACTTCATGCTTCACCATGACAATTTGTGCTAAGTACACCTTCTACATGCCAAGTGTTTTAAAGAAAAAGAAGCCACAAGATAGATCAAGTGTTTGGAAAGTGACAAATTCCTTGCCTTTCTGCTCTTGCTGGAAACTGGTTTCAGGTTTATGCTGTAGCACATTTGCACACGCACACACAAATGATCTTAAGACCGACTCGATGGTGTATTTTGTGTACACCAGAAAAGCTATAGACCATTACGAGAGCTTCAGGCTGCACCCAGGTCACAGAAGCTGTGTTCTCCTCGTTTCAAATGTTATCTCTTTACGATGTGATTTCTGTTTCCTCTCTTTTGCATTTGCTTTTTAAGTTTATCATTTTAGCCACAGTCTCACCATGCTTTTCATTGTTTTTCCGCTAACTTTGTCCATTTGTGTATTGGTGTTGCCCATAACCATACCATCACTCTCTTTTATTGCTCTTTTCTCTCTTATATTCCCCCCCTCCCTGTCTGAAAATGTAAAAAGTAAATCTCTGATTTTCCCAATTTACTTACTCTCAGCAGAGCTCAGCCAAAGTCACTTAGAAGGTTCTTGCTGAAAAAGAAAGCAGAGGAGGCTCAGCATGAATTCTCCTCCTTTTTAAGCATTCAAAAGCATTTTATAAGCCATTGTCTCTTTTTTTTTTACAAACCAGCGCCGTGTGGCAAATTGTGCAGAATAGAAATGCCCATAATGAATGTATTTAGCACTGGGTCACGCTGGTGAACATTCTGCCCCCATGAATAATACTGTTTTACAAGTTTGCAGCCCTTTCAAATTGCTGATCCCCAAACCCTATAGGCAAACTAGAAAAGCTAACACAAGCAACTGGGACTTTAGAAACCCATAGCCATCTGGCCTAAATCTCTAACAATCCAAGCCAATAATTATATCAATTCAGGCTTTAGTGAACCCCTTTGCAAACACCAAAAGAGCAAAGAAAGGAATTAGTGGCCATTCTAAGTTCTGGTGGAGAGAATTCAAAGATAATCTAATTCCATTAGTTCATGGACAGCTTTTTTTTGCAGCTCTGATAAATCTTCCTAAAACATTTTTCCAAAACACTAGTGTAAACTCTTTTCTGACGATAATTGGGGAAATAGGTTCAATTAAATGCTGTTCTTAGTGTCCATAAAAAGTATTTTGTTGATAAAAGAAGTCACTGCCCCTTTACATGATGAGTACAGGAGATGAATAATTCATAGTAAAAATAATTTCACTGCTTAAAAACTATTATATATAGTCTTAAATGATAATGTGTTCTTCCAAGTAACTGGTTAGTACATTTAGATACGCAGAATTTGCTTTATGCAATTTTTATCACTTTCCAAATAGTAATTCCACTTCATCACATCGCTCTTTCTCAGAGACATACTCTGTATATTAATAGATCGCAGGATACCTACAGATAGGAATTACAGCACCTCTTTTCTTTTTCTCCCTTTTTTCATTTATTTTTTATTTTGCAACTTCACCGATCAAGTTACATGTAATATTATCACTTAAGTCCACACTGGCTTGCACATCACCATTTACACTTACAATGACGATAAAATGTCATCGGCACAATAGTCCTTATCTGAATTCTGAACTAAAGTAATGAAAAAGCCTTGATTTTTTTATTTTCTTCCCCCCCCCATCTGACATTCCTTTGAACCTCCAAGCGAGGAGGAACACATCCTGGGTGTTGTTTGTTTAGATGTAGCAACATTTAACTGCCTGGTGCTTCTGGAAGCAATACTCCTGTAGGGTGCTTGTGAGCAATCGCAGCGCTCCCAAGGCTGATTCCTCCCATACCCAGTGAAAGAGTTTTGTCTGAAAGTCTCTTAAACTCCAGTCCACCTTTGACATGGCAGACTTCCCCTACAAAGAAAAGGGAGAGTCCCACGTGCAGCCAGCAGACACTTAGGGAGCGTGGTATTGTGAATGCTGTTAGGCACGTGAGCGGAGTGCTGCTGGCCTCCTAGAGAGTTATCTCGGTTATTCCCACCTCATACGGAGCTCTTCACCCCAATGTTCTTCTCAACAGTTGCATTCAGATTCTCCAGTGACGTACCTGAGGAAGAAAAACAAACAGACTCCAAATAGCACTTCCATTTACCTACGGTGCTACTTCAGAAACCACAGCTGCACAGCAGATTAATTAATTTTTCACTTAGCTGAAAGTAGGTTTATTTCTGTGGTCGATATACTTGAAAGTCTGTCTTGTTTCTCCTAGGAGGTTTATTGAGCTCTCAAGCATATATTTTCTTCTAAAAGTTACTGATCCCCTAGATGCACACTATATGTGCAAAACATAGGTGACAGCGAATTTTACTTTGAAGAACTATTTTGAGAAATAGTCCCTCAGCAGGGACAGGGGAGAAAGAAAATAATTTTCTGAACAATGAAAGAGGCACAGTGAAATTAGCACAGTGCCATTTGGTTCATTCCCCTCCTCGCACACATGCACAAAAATGAGGGTTTATTCACTTTCAGTATGATTTATTGCCTTATGTTGCATCATGTTACAAAATGTCATATGCACTATGCTCCAGCGCACAAGACATAGCAAGATAAAATTTGATTTGACACCTGCGTAATGAATGTGAAAGACAAGTCTTCCTAAATCAGAAGTGTATTTTAAAAGAACATTTCCATCACAATGAATGACAAAATTGGGGGGCTCCCTCTCTCTCTCTCCCTCTGTCCCTCTTCAAGAAGCTTGTTTCCCAAAGTAAAACTGATGACAGAGTTCTCCCTGGTCTTTGTACTTTATATTTCCATATGTTGCAGCATGAGTGCAAATTGAGTGAAGAGTATCCTCGTAGGCAAACAAACGTTACCGTTTTATACTCACTCTTGGACCCACAAATAAGCTGATCGAAGGTCAATATGGTGCTGTTCAGTGGAGTGGGTGAAGCGAGGTGGATGTTTCAGTCTGATTTTTTGCACAGACAACCATATTATAGAACTCATCCCAAATTAATGCTGTATTTGTCCAATCTATGAACTATCTCATCAGTCATGCTTACACTCGATACCTTTTTCAGAACTGAAGTGCATTAGACACCAGATTACTTTGAGATACTAAAGGCAGAATGGGCTGTTGGATTACCAAATATGACCTCTGCATCAGAATCTTCTTAATTAAGCCCAAATACATTAGGTAGGGCATATATTTTAATCTGTGGAATACTAAACAGCGTACCTCAGTCAGGCATCAGTTACCTAGTTCACCTGAAAAGGCAGAGAACTGATGATCTAAAATGGTGTCAGGGATCCTGGCATGCAAATCAGAAAAGCAAAAAAAAAAAAAAATCCGCTTGATATTATCAATCCTGATCTCCACAAAATCTATACCTTAACTATATACACATAACCTATACCTTAAAAT
>NW_009592843.1:3937-69245 GCF_000690535.1 Cariama cristata
TGCTGAAGATGCCCTGCCTAACAGTTTCGGTTCCCAGTCGGAGCACTGCCCCTTCTACGCAGCGCCCAGCACGAGCGGTCTCCGTCACCTCGGAGACACCCAGGAAACAGTCAGTACAGGTAATAGTTGTATCAGGGAAAAGTATCTTCCCGCCCCAACAAACGGGCAGTCGAAGCCCTGGAACAAAAAAGGCCAGGTAGCCAGGAGCAGGAATAAACAGAGAAATTTAGTTCAGAGCCCTTATCTATAATTTTCACTTTTTTAACTTGCTTAAAAAAAAATCTGATCATTCATTAAAATACATCAAACCACAAAATTCTATACACCTGCTGACGGGTGAGAATTTTTTTTTTTTGATAAGTGAGTTCAAAATTAGATTTTACATTATCATCAATCATCATGGCAAAGGGCAGGAGATCAGATTTTCTGCTACATGAGTAAATTTCCATGGCAGTTTTGCAATGCAGCATTGTGTATATAAATAGCAAGCAAAAGCTGTACATGTTCCATGCATGGTAAGTACTGTACCTAGATATTCAGTCTCTTTCTGAACCAATAAAACATGTATCTCTCAAAGTTTTACCAAGTGCTTACGGTTTACTAAATCTCTATTAAAAACAAATGCCTGTAATAATTCAAAAGCATCCAGTGATATATTTTAAGGATTACTTAATATGGCACAGTATATAATGGAAATTCCATTGTTTGATCACTCTAACACATTTGTTATTTCTTTTAGTTATTTCCTTGTAAAGCATGAAGTAGAATATCTCTGAGAGTTGTTTACCCAAAATTGCCTTTAAGAGCAATAAATGCACTTCAGCAAAATGAGGTTCTGAGCACTACGTACACTTGAGATAAAAGGCACCTGTCAGAGCTGTGGCACACTTTCCCACCACAGCTAAGCCAACAAGGGTAACGCTGTGTGGTCCTCTTCCATTTTCTCACAAACCAGCTGCAGGTCCTGTTGAGTACAACAGATATAACTCTCTGTTTCCCAATGCATCATTTTTCCCTTCTGTCCATCTCTATCACCGCAAATAGAAATAATAAGGAGAGCCAGATGCTTCAGAGGACAGCGGCTATAACCTTCAGTTCATGCAAAGTGGAACTCGAGGAACAAAGATGCTCTTGTCACCTCCTTTCCCCTCCTGATGTAGCCACCGTGGGGCTGGAGTGGTCGCCAGTGCCGTCAGACCCCAGACCTCTTTTTCCCCATAGGGAAAGCACTGGCAACATCTGTGCTCTTTGCCTGAGGTATGCTTACCAGTTTTCAGGCTTACATGGTGGTGTACTTGCATTAGATTTCCCACATCCGGTTTTATTCCAGATGTTAACAAATTAATATACTGCATGCACTGGGATTTGAAAGACTTTCCATGAAAAAATTTGAAAGGCTTTCTGTGCCTTACGCTACTGCTATTCTGCTTTGACAAACGTCTTGCTCTTGTACCCTGCAAAACACTAACTAGCGTGTGATGATATTTTCAAGGCCACTCTTACTTTATACAGAGCAGAAGCAGCAGCTGCAATTTGTGATACTTCTTTTCTTCACAGGAGTGGGGTTTCTGTAACGGAAGAGTTTGAAGTTCGGTGTAGATGTGAATTTAGTCAGGGCTGCAATACACACTTTGTCAAATTACCAGCTCAGCCCAAGCTTTCCATGGAACTATAACTTTCTCCATTGCCCCTGGGAGTTTAAAAAAGGTGCATAATTGCTGTTTCAAGTGACTTCAGACCAGACAAAGCATGTGCTTAATCTTCCACTGACAGCTAAGCCAAATGATCCAGATCCACTCATATGTACCTACTGCCAGCAGCTGTTTGTGACCAACATGCTATAAGGACGCCGGACGCTCTTGTGAAGGGAAAGGGTCCATCATCTTCAGCAGAGTCAGAGCTGAGCTGCATGCAGCCAGAGGCAACTCCAGAGTTTTTAAGATGCTTTTGTCTGCTTCTGACCCTGAGGCTGGTGGGAACCAACCCGATCCTTGGAAGGATTTTGAACAGCTTCAGCGTCAGTTTAAATTGTCTTGAAGAGCGTGAGCCTTACAGGAGTGCAAAGCTGGACACAAAGTCTTGCGACAAGAAAGGACACTTGATCAGGTTTCTCTAGAAACAGAAGCTCTTGGGCAAAAGTTTCCTGGAAGGATCTGAACCCCCCCTCTGCTGCAGCATTTAGCAAGCTTGCGTGACAAAGGACTGTCATTAAGGGACCCTTAATGGCCTTCCTCTCTTCAAAACCTCAGGCACAATTCACCAGCCAGCCTGCTTTGTGAATAAGGACCAAATATGTTGTTTACTTTACTTTACAGTAAATATTTATACAGCACTTCACATGGGTATCTGCATTTTTTTATTCTTGATTTTTCTGGGAAAAAAAAATAGAAAAAAAAATGTTCCCTGCTTCAATGTCATGGGAAAACATGTGGAAATGTAAACCTGCTGTAGGAAGCAGGCACAGTGGGAGCTGTAATGGGAAAAAGGCAGGCATGGTTTATCAGCAGAATATGTAACATATACTGAACATCCGGCTTCCCAAGTAAGTTGTTAACAGTGCTCAATACAAATGTTTCTCTTTAAAGAATCAGATGTTCCTCTTTTTTTTTTTTTCAATAGCTGCAGTATGGTAAAACTGGTGCCATAAAGTCATTGCAAGAGACAGCAAACAACTTTGTTATCATAATAGGCTTTTTTTTTTTCCCTCCTCCTTTTTTAAACAATGGCTCTAGCAGGTGGCATGTGGCTGAGATCGGGTCTATCACCATCTCCAGGGTGCCAAGACGTCCCTCAAAGCTTCTGTGGGAGGAATTTGTTGGTGGGATTTGGATTGTAAAGGCACGTGAGCATCTGCTGCCTGCTCGGTCTCATTACCATTGACACAATTAGCTCCTGCAGCTCTCGGCCCGGCAGCCAGAGCGGGGACTCAATTTTCTTGCCTCTCTGACAATGCTCATTACCATTCATCTGAACGTAGGGGTTGCTCTGCCTCCGAGTCCAGGCCAAGGGCTGTGAAAACAGATCACACAGGGAAACACTCGGGGAAGGAAGAGCAAATTGACATAATAGCAACTAACAGCCTACAATCAACTGCCTTGCATTCAGCACTGCCGATAAACTTTCAGTATTCATAGTAATGGCTCTTTTCCCTTCCGTGTAAGTCACTTTACTCCTGAAAACCACATTCTACGGTTTTATGCTATTGTATGTTTCTGTAAGTAGCTTATAACCTTTTTCTGTGATTCAGGAGATATTACACAGCATTACTGTTGTCCTCCCATACCCTCAACCTGGACTTGATGATCTTTGAGGTCTCTTCCAACCATAATGATTCTATGATTCTATTCTATGATTCTAAGTAGCTTATAACCTTTTTCTGTGATTCAGGAGATATTACACAGCATTACTGTTGTCCTCCCATACCCTCAACCACTTGCAGAGTTCTGACAAGCTTTCCTTTTTTTTTTTTTTTTGGCATTACATAGAGGAAAAAGTCCATTTTCCACCTTTCAGTTAATTTGGAAACCAGACTAAAAAGTGAGAATTTTGCTCCTTATGGTATCATGGAAAGTAGGAGTTTATTGAGATCTTCCTCTGGCAGCCACCGCCTAAGCAAAATGTTAACACATATCTGCAGATAAAGACTTCACATTCCTCTAAGTGTCCTCACCCCACATAAAACTGCAATTGTTTTACATTTCCTTACAATAGATGCTGCATAATTCGTCCTTGCTGTCCTTATTCCTCTTACTGGTACAAAGAACCCTTAGCGCATAAATGGAAAATTAGAGAAGTCACACATTTTCCAAATAAATCACTCAGCTAAAAGCAGGGAGGAGGGGAAGGAGAAAGAGGGAGAGAATTTAAACCAATCTGTCTCCTGAATATACGTCAAGGATCTCTGTCGTTGAACAAACAAAACAGAAAGGCTTCAAGGCCTGAATCTGTGATAATCTTGAAGTTTTCAAATGTTGCATAGATAGCGATTTGTGACCTTACTGAAGAATACTAAAGCAGAAACATACTTACCACAACATGCCTTTCTTGAGACACAGGAGGATGGAAAATCTCACGCAGAGCTAAGGACAAGGCAGGGGCATGACATTTGCTTTCAGATGTTTTTAAAACTTAAGGAAGTGTTATTGTTTCCATAAATTATTACCATAGGTTTATTTTCCTCAGCCCCCTCGCTGTCTTGTTAGACAAAACATAAGTTGGACATCGTCATCGCTTAGGGCTAAAAAGAAAGGGTGGCATTTTAGTGAGCTTCCCAAAATGATGACTGTCACTGTTTTAATCCCAGGTTCCTGACAGCCCGGTAGCTGTGCAAGCCTGGAGGAGCACTGAGGAGAGGAGGGACAAGGGCCATCTCCCGCGTGTCCAGATCTTGTTTGCAGAACTGCCCCAATTCCCCTGGCTTTGTCATGGAAATGTGAAAGCCGAAAGAAGAGTCTATTATGTCAAATTACAAATTATATTATAGGATTTTAAGTGATTGTTTGCTGACTGTTGTCATGCACATGTGGTTTGTTGGAAGTTGATGTAATCATTTTGGCAAATCTCCACCAGCAAGAATCAGCTGCTGTGGGGGTTCACATCATGCAATTAATGGGTGAAAGACTAACACAGACACCCTTCAAAGTTAATTTACACAGACCCATTTTAGAAGTAGTGCATTATGTCTTAACTGTATGAAATGTATTGTGGACATATTAGCATTCATAAAATTCATTCAAAACCTATTAGTTCAAATGAAAGAGTTCTGTTGCTTTCATATTATAAAATTTAACATTTTTACAGTCAGCAAAAAGATATAAAATGTATAGGAAATATAGCAAAAATACGTGCTCTGGTTTTGTGGTGCCATTTGAATAAAGTTTTCATCCATCAAAAAGATTTTTGTTTCAATCAGACATAAATTAAAATAAATATGCAAGACTATTCCAAAATAATCTTAACTTACTGGAATGCGTTCTCTCACCAGGCTACATAAACATGGGTACACCCACATTTTTTCCCTAATTCTGTGGTCCAAAACATCTATGTCAGATCCTGGAACACTTCAGTATGATGTAATGAGGCAGCTGGCATTTCTTTTTCATAAATTCACTAAAACAGTAAATAGTAATACTACAGTGACTGGAACTTAAAGCATAAACTGACACACTCACTTTCCAAATATAGCCATGTAGACTTTTCATTGAAATAAATTGTAGGGGTTATACATAAACACATATATATGTATTTGTACGTATTTATGTATATAAAACATTTTTAGAGAAACAGGAAGTTTAGTAAGAAGAACTTTGTAATGAATCCTGATAAGCTGCTTTTGCAGTTTTCAAGTATTTATAATTGTTGTTCATGGGTGCCTTTTCTAGGGCATCCATGCTATTAAGATATTGGACTTTTGTTTTGTCCTTCCACAGACTTCTATCACCAAATGAAGCTCTTAAGCAAATGCAGAATAAATCAAGCACACAGAGTATGGCATATGGATAATTTCCATTAAAGAAGTTCAATATATAGATAAAAGGAAAACTTGAGAAAAATAAATGGCAGAGTCTAAGTGGATTTGGTATATTGCTATCAGGATTAAGTGTTACAGAAGTTAAGCTCCATGACGATGTTTAGTATTATTGCTGGGAACTGTTCTAGCCATCCTGTGTTGTTTAAACACTAATTTTTTGTATAGCTTCTATAACACAGTTCAAATATTTTTTCTTTTTAGTACCTTGATAAAGAAATGGTTCAACAGCTAACAATAAAAATCCCTGACAATTTGTCACTTGAATTCTAAACGCTATAAAAACAAGTGATAAATGTACAAAGCACATATTAAGAAAACCTCCGTGTTTTGACAAGTTTGATGTTTTCTGTTGTTAGCTTTGTTTTATGATCACTTTTAGACAAAACACCTGTACTGGTTTTAAACCAGTTAAGTAATTTGTAACCTGTCTCATGTGCTATGAAAGCTAACAGCATGTATTTCCCCAGGTCTGCTATGGTTTGAAATTAAACCAGGGTGCTTTATTATTCAACTGTGGAAACCTTTTTCTTAAATGATTATTATTTTCATTAGGGATCACATCAGCTCATTTGGGGATGTCAAAGAACCTTTTCCTAAGCTGACTTTAACACCAGCTTTTGTTTACAGCTAATGAAGATAAACTCCAATCTCTTTGTTGATCTGAGCATAAGAAGGATGAAGTCTGTTGACTCAGGTATCTATGTGCACAGATGAGTTAATGGTTTAATTACAGCCAGAGTACATATCACTATGGATGTCTCATATCTGCAGCCAATAATATTTTAAGAGTTTACTTTTGGAAATTATGGTTTATATCTCTTAACTAAGTTCTGTTCATAGCCTCTTTTTGCTATCCACCCAGGTCAAACAGCATTCAACCATGAAAAGCAATTGATCCGTTAGTAATTCAACATGGTTATGATCCATAACTAGTACTTCAAGCAGACATTATTCTCATAACTACTCCTAAAGCTTCATTTCAGTTCATTAGTGTCCGACGGCTCAGGATGGTTTGATTTGCTCGTGCCGTTAGGGAGCTCACTGGACTCTCTCTCGTGGTGGTGGATGCCAAGGGCCGTCTCTTTCTTACCCTTCAGTTAACTGGAGTAAGATGAAAACCTGGAGGCTGCAGAAGGAAGTACTGCATTTCTGGTTTACCTGGATTGTATATGTTAACTGACCTGAATGCCTCCGTAAAGTCCACCTCCCAAAATAATCTGCTACTGGGCCAAATTCTGCTGTCAGCAGTGAGTGCCTGGGCAGCACGAGTCCCTCCTTTTAACAGGATTAAAAGGAGGAGATAAACTCTCTTTCACTGTATGACTCCCAATCTGGGCAACATTCACATCTCATTTGCCATAAGCAAGTGTAACTGAAGGGATCTCCATTTTTTATAAATTCATTTATTTCCTTGAAACACCAAAGAGGGATTTGCACTGTAACAGCAATAATCCACCCAAAAGAATATGTCTTTTTACAGAAATAAAAAAGGAAAAAAAAACACTGAACCTATACAAGCCCCATCCATGTGGAAATGAGACTAAAACGACTGACCTCTGTTCTCAACTAAGGTATATCCATAGTCTTGTGATTCACACATTTATGAAATGAGGACACTTCAGAGTTATTTCCATTCAAAAATTACTAGCCCTGATCACTGTTACTAGGTTTAATTTATAGTGCCCCAAAATCACAACAGAGAAATGGTTAGCTTATTGGTTTTTTTAATAGAACTTCCACAATGGAAGAATGGTGAAATGCGTTTGATGGAGCTGAGCACCCTGGAGATTATTAGGTTTGTCATTGTGTGTATACACAAATAGGGAGAGAGAGAGGGGAGGGAAGAGAGGAAAAGAGAACACTTCTCTGACATCTCATCATTAGTATTTTGTAGGGCAATCAATCTACTGTAAAGTCTATTTGCAAAATACAATATTTTCATTATTGTTATTATTTGTCATTATATTATTAAAAATATTTATGGATTTTATTTATACGTGCTTTCTTCCTAACATTATAAAACCATGGAAGCCTGGTGTATTTTAAAGCAAATGCATGCACTGCATATTTAAAGTAAGAATCATAACTACCCCAGGAGGAAAAAAATATAATAAAATAAAAGTCAGTCTTGAACTAAAGACCTATATAAATTTGCCTATGAATCCTATGAAGTCAGCCTGACTTTGCTAACAGGCAAATGCTATTATGTTATCTTCGTCCCATCCTTTCTAACAAGAACTCCCCCAATAAGTTACCTTTTGTTGAAAACTGAAAAAAAACCCTACTTTATAGCAGTTTTCAGTTCTCAGGCTCCCAGTTAGTATGTCTACCTTACTACATAGCATACACCATTTCTAAGGCTGACGCTGCTTTATTATGCAAAATTGGTCTTACAGTATTTTTGCCACTTATTACAGTGGTAAGGGACTGACAAACAAATCCAAGCCTGCAAACATGCTGCCTTAAAGTTACCTCTCAGTCCTAAGTGTTTTCCTTGTTGGGGCCTTGCTTCTAAATGCTGTGTGCTACATAAGGCAGGTATAGTACACATACTTTGCAACCGATATGATCTGAGATAGCTCCCAAAATTGATGGTTGAGTCAGTTCTTTCGGCAGTTCTTTCTGCTTTATCAAATTAATGCTGAAGTGTCTGATACACTCAGTTATCATCTAACAATCAAAAAAAATTACCCTTAAGGCATCTGTTTCTGTAACTAATCAAACCAAGAAAGAAATAGGATTACAATAATGTGTTTGGCTTATGGTTTGTGCTGGTTAAACAGTCCCTAAGAAGGAATACTTCTTTCCCAATTAGACTTTTCTTT
Source organism: Cariama cristata (assembly GCF_000690535.1). NCBI lineage: Eukaryota > Metazoa > Chordata > Aves > Cariamiformes > Cariamidae > Cariama > Cariama cristata. The sequence goes on from NW_009592843.1 coordinate 12,293, forward strand.
CCATCCAGCAAGAATTTCCCCATATCTAAGTACAAAAAATTAGTATTTAAAGCCACTGACCACTCCCTTAGCCAATCTCTTTTGCTAAATTACTTCAGTGAATCACAGCCTGTTATGTGGCTTATAGGGTTGTTATGGAACACAAATGCTACAAGCAATTACTATGGCAGTAACAGAGAAGACCTACATAGCTGGGTATGGACATCTACCTTGATATGGAAAATCCATACGAAAAAAATCTATGTATCAGTCTTGTCTGAGATTTAAGGAAATTTTTTTTCCTTTTCCCATGATTATCACTATATTTGATCTAGATGCCTTACTCTATTTTCTGCTTTCTCAGATGAGTTGCTTTTGCTGCTTCTGTACTGCTCATTGTGATTTGTTTTTTGAGACAGCTTAAATGTACTTTATATAGATGTGTACATGCATCTATAAATATACACCTTTCTAAAATTAAATAGATTCTTGATTGTTCCACAGAACCACTTCCATTCAAAATAGGTGCCACACTTGGGGCTTTCTCCCTTGTAATTTTGCTAGTGGAAAGGGGAATAGATCCTTTGGTAAAATGGGTAATTTCTGCAGAAGGCTTTATCAAGTCTAAAACTTTGATCTTGGTATCATATTTCTTGGGAAATGAAGAGAAAATGGAGCACCGCAGTGCTGTTTTGTCTACTGTCTTTATAGCTACAAAGGGAATTTGCTGTGTTCTGAATTCAGTGTACCTTTTTCAGGGCCAGTTGACAGGCAAATACAGTCCTCAGAGTATAAACAAACGAAAAAAAGACTTGACAAAGGCACTGAGAAAGGATGTCATTTTTTATGACCCTGCACAGAGGAGCAGGGTGGTGCTGCTGATGCAGAGGACCATACGCTGGGAGCCAGGACATGTGGGGCTCATTAACTCCCATCCAAGTTATGGGAGTTTGAAACAGGAAAGAGCAAGATTTGAGCAGTGAAACATTTGGGAAGAGCCCACAAGTCAAGAAAATATTTTGTTCGAAAGCTTTTTGTGAAAGGGAAAGGGAAAGGGAAGGAAACGCAGGAAGTCAGTTTACCCAGTGTAAAAGTGTTTTGTTAACAGCATGAAAGACTGAAGAATCTGCACCACTTGGAGGTGAAATCTATTGGAGTGTATGAATTATTTTACATTTCTTGTACAGGGATCTGCACATGACATATATTATATACATACAAATAAAATTTGTCTTTCAAGTGGGAGACACATTTCAGGTCCTCATCTCACAAAGGGTGAGTAAAGTCATGAAGTCAAGATATTCACAGAAATAAAGCTGCTTAAATGTTTTAGTATGGAGTCTAGTTTTGATCAGAAAATGTTGTCAGAACCAACACATTAGCATAAAAAATAATCAGGTTTGATCAGTCAGCATTTTTAAAAAATATATATCAAACTACTCCTGAACCACTGCATTTATGAGCAGCAGAAAACCAGGGGACAAGCTTTAATTGAAGCAAGTTCAGATCCAAATGGAAACAAATGCCATAGTGTGGAAATAACCTCAATGACAAAATGCCTCACAAGCTGGCTGCAGCCAAATGAGTACAAATGATCAGGAGACATGAAGGACATTTAATGCTTCAGTGGCAGTAGCCATTTCCCATCTCTTTAGTCCACATAATGGTTAAACCTGGCAATGGACAGTTGTTTTATAAACCTTATACTGCATAGGGGAAAAAAAAAATAATCCTCAAAGTGGCCCAATGCCTTCTTGACCAGCCTGATGTTTGTCTTTGGAGTAATCCACTTGTGAAAACCCCATTGCTTAAATACCAGCTCAATCTTTGTAGCTCAATTACAATAATTGATTCCTTTTAAAATTAAAACAGGAGATTTTTTCTTTCATTTATAAAAGCTTTACTTTTGAAAAATCAATTATTTATACTCCAGATCAATTCAAAAAAAAACCATTTTCATTATCATGATTCAAAACTAACTCCCACAACACAGCTGAATGGTCTTCACGCTGCCCAGGTACTCACAGCCTCCCAGTAGCACTTCTATAGCCTTTTAGAAAGTCTACTTTTTGCTAGTTATATTTTTGTAAAACCTAATAGAGTATGACCCAATTTCTGTATGCACATGGATGCATTTAACCTCAAGAAATAAGTTGCCTCCAAGAAAAACACCCTGCACATCTCCTTGACAAAAACGTGAAGTCAGTAAGACTTCATTTCCATCACCTGTACAGCCCAGCCAAGAACCCACTTGGGTTCTGGTGGTGAAGAGCAGGCTCACTATCTCTCGACATTGTACACATGCAAGTACCTCATTTACATGGAAGACACATACATGTATTTTTACTATAGTTTTCAAACTCAACTTTTCAACGACACCTTATTGATTTGTAAGCGAGGTATCTGACCTGAAAATCCACTTTGTTCCTATGTGGATGAGATGAATGGCAGATTAAAAAGCAGTAATTTCCTCAGAGAAAAACACACAGTAAGTGGAGAACTTCTTCTGGATTTGAAGACATTTATTTTACTTCCTAGAAAAAAAAAAAAGAGAGAATTTATGAGAAAATTAAAAATTATAGTAGACATGAACAAAAAGTATGACTTGAAATACATTGCTGGAATTGACTGAATTTGAAGCTGTTACATTAAGTTGGAGCCTCTCCAATAAATCATGAAGTATGATCTTAACAAACAAATGTCACTAGTAGTAATAATAATAATTTCAGTTGTTTCATTATATAAAACCCATTATATTGAGTGACCTGACAATCTTGATTTTACTCATGAAAACTCGTGACACAGTTGCTTGACTGAACATAAATGTTATTTCTGAACATTACATACTTCTCCTCATCTAAACCACACTTATTTTTTGGTTCTGCGATTTTGTAAATTTGCTAACAAAAAGATAATCCATTATGATTACCATTTTTGTAGATATGTACATACGAATACACATATACACATACACCCACGTAATCAGCATTACATTTAACTTAATTTTTAAAAAGTTACATTTGTAAATTACACTTTGTTTTGTAAGCTATTTTTTGTTATTTTTTTTAAGGCACTCCAATTTTGTCATTGGCAAACAGAAGAAGCTGTCATCTTGCTTTCCAAATGTTTATGCCCAAATTTTGCTCAGAAATCTTATCGTTTTCTTCTAGTAGTCCTCAGCAACAGCATACCATTTCCAAACAGTTATGAAAGGATGTGACCTCAATGCCAGATCAGATCCAAGGGCTACTTTCTGAGATATTATTTTGTCTATATTTATATGTGGAAGGGCTAAGTTCATTCATCCTGTCAGGTGGATATTTGTGACAAAATCTATCCTGAATGTAACAATTTGGTCTATGCCAGAAACTTCAGTGTATGGCATATAGGTGTATATATATGCATGTATACCATTCAAATGTGCGTTTTTGCACACTGAGCTGTATTCTGTAAGGGCCTTCTGGAGGGAGCAGCCAGTTTATATTCAGTTTGGATGCACCTTGTTACAGATAGACGTGTATTGTGACATCTTACAGGAAATTCTTCCTTGTTATTTCTTCTCTGTTTAGCAAAAGTAAAAGAAATTTGGGCTAGAAAGGTATACACCGCTCATGGGATTTGAAAGTTTATAAAAGTATGAAAGACATTTCCTTTTGCATTCTGGACACAGTGAAAGAGCTGGGAAAAATGTTTCAATGGTAGGAATGTGTCTCGTATTCAAAGCCACAAAGGATGTGCTTATTGTATATAGGTACAACTGAGTAGGAAAGAAATATTGTCCTAGATTTGCAAATCAAATTGAATACAACAGCCTACTGCAATTAAATAGCATCTCTGAGATTTCATTAAATAATTAAAAAGGCAAATAAAGTCTAGGTTGCAAATGACCTCATCTCAGCCTAGAAAACTGGTATTAAATTTATAAATGCACATGGACATTTTGTTAAGGAAACAATCTTTGAAGCAGTAGTTTAGGATGCTTAAGTATCACTGAGAAATCATCCAAACTTTCCTGGAAATTTCAGAAGTGAAAGCAAGTTTGGGTGTAAGTTCAAAGCCTTTATAGCCTGTTAAAGCTGCTTTAGGCTGAAATTTGGACAAGATCTTGAATTGCCAAGCTGTGAAAGCTGTTTGTGCCACTGAGCTGATGGGCTCAGATCGATTCAGGAGCTGGGATTTCAGCTCACCAACTGCTGTGCCCTTTTTAACCATGGAGTAAGACCTCGGCCCCTTTCCCTTCACCCTCTGGCTAGCAGAGCAGTTCTCCGGTCTCAACCAGAGGAGGCAAAAGGACAAGTACAAAAAGGGAAGGAAGAAAAAGAGAACCTTTCCAAGTGCACACAGCTCTCCTGCAGCCTGTTTGATGTATCTCAGTGGAGTGTGCACTGTAGGAAAAAAAACATGTCACTGCTCTAAAACTGTCTTTTCTAATTCAGTGCATCCATGTATTGTTATAAATCAGTTTCCCAGTCACTGAAAGATACAGAGACAAGAGAACAACTTTGACTGTTAGCTATCAACTCAGATAATGAAAACTTTCTTTCAGCATTAAGCCTCCAGCGTATGAAAAAAAAGACTAAAAATATAAATTAATCCCTGCATGTTTTACCTAGGAAAGGGTTCCTTCTACTCATGTGCCTACATGCTCATAGGACTCAGGCATGTACGTTCATTCCAGTTCTGGGGTTTTAAAAGCATCTGGAATTCTGCATTACAAATTGCAGCCACTTACATTTCCATATGCTTAAATCCTAATTCTAGTGTTGCTGACTGGCAAAGCTGTTGGACAGTCAAGGATCCAAGTTGCAATGCTTGAGGTTAATTTATTACGATTTTGTTAGAGGTTAACATAGAAGAGTATTGATAATGCTATATACCTTACACTTGAGAGTCATCTTTCACAACTAAGTTCTTTGAAATATATGTATACCTATGCACACTTCAACATATATATATATGTTACTATAAACCTATGTTATGATGAACTGAAGATTGAGAATACAAATAAAAAATAGAAAGATAATAATACTCGAATCACATTATTGGAATGCTGTACTTATCCCAAGGTCAAACATACAAACCAAGGGAATTTTGAATGAGAAGAGCGGGTGTTTATTGACTCTGAGAAATGCTTCCTTCTTACATGTACCTCACCACAGTAGGTAGTCTGCTCTAAATTCTTGATCTTTCTCGATAAAGAGTTAGGAGCACTGAAAATATATATGATCCACCAGCCTCACTTTGTCACAATAAATAAAATGCTACTATCCATGAGCACCGCATGAAAACAATAGATACTGTCTTCATATTAGCATCTCTGCATTTGACAGCAAAGATGTATCTTGCCACATGACCAAGTCTCAGGGCAGACAGCTTATTTATATAACTTTGGTTTACCAGTTTCCCTCATAAAGAATGAAACCTTTCTCTAAAGGATAATCTTTTGACCTCTAACAGGCTAGTGATTTACAGAGCCACAAAGACGACACACTGTATTTAAAAAACTTTAAGATGCCATTTAAAGCTTTTATGGTGAAACCTTGTTCCTAATAATACACTGGCTGCTCTAAGTTCGGACAGTTTTCTGAATAAAGAAATACCTTTTATATGTTTTAAAATGAAGAATTTACTCATGTTATAAATACATTTTACTCCAACCTGTGAAAAACAGCTCAGAAAATATAGCTACAATTTCGTAGTACCTGGTGGTAAAACAATGAGCAGTGAGGGCAGAGCGGGAGGAGAGGGAGGCCGTGCAAGAGCCCCCTGGATGTCTGATGGAAGATAAGATGACATCTTTGATGTAAAAGCACTCTAACAATGTAAACTAGAAGGATGATGCACATAACCATTCTAGTGTAATGGACATGATTTTCACTTGGACAGATAAGATGTTATTTAGATTCTGTCATGAAATATAAGTCTTCATTTTCTTTATACGTTCAAGTAACTAGATTTTCCACTCAGCAAAGCAGCACAGTTAAGTAAGTCAAAGACATAGCATCAGATGCTCAAAGTTTAAACATCCTCTCTCTTGTGGGGCTGTGTTATGCTTACTCAGACAGCTGGTTGTAGTAAATTTATTTCTAGGTATCTCAAATGTATAGCTCCTTTTTCTCACTCTCATTTCTGGACAAAAATCGGTCTGTACTCCTGTTCATTTGCCTGTTGCGTTGGAACGGGGAGGACGAAGTGGGACCTTACACGGACCAGCCTCTGTGTGCTAGCAGCCAGTGCAAGCACTTTTTGTGTGTGTAAGGGAAGTTGGTTAAAATGGGAACAGCATAAAGTCCAGAGCGGGTAATTTATTGCAATGCAAATGTCAAGCTATCTTTTCTATATGGTTAAAAGCCTCACCCAAAGACCCTTAAAGTCAGGGGAGGTCTTGTCTAGCTCAAGTGTTATTCAGATCAGTCTACCAGAGAGGCTATCAGAGCATTTGTCATTACTTAATAACCATCTAGAAAGGATTTCTTTCACTTGCCCTTTCTCCTTTCCAAGGGAAGATGTTATTTAGATTCTGTCAGGAAATGCAAAGTTTCACTTTTTTATATATAAAAGTAACTAGATTTTTCTACTCGTTGCATCACTTTATGAATAACAGTCCTGGACATTTCCAGGACATGTTTTCTCCTCCAGCTGTCAAAATATTTAATGCTTTGAATGTTCGCAATTAGGCATTGCAGTTGAAAATGCTACATTCTGTTTCCACAGCTTTGGGAAGTAATGATACCATGGTCCCACTAAGTTGTCTAATAGCAGATTTCTGCAAGTTTCTGCAATAAACTGTGGCTATATTCAGGGCACTCAAAGCCCTAAGTGCTGTGATTTTAAAAAACATATTGAGGAGCCCTGGCTATTAGTTTACCTCCCTCTGTTGGACATGCAGATTGAATTATCACTTTCAACCTCCAGCTGTGTCTTTTGGGAACACGATATGAACAGATGAAGAGAGGGAGAAATTCCTTGCTAGCTGGAAAGAAACAGTGGGTGCAGTCCTGGGGATTAGCAGTGACTGTGCTAAAAACAAGAGAAGGTATGGGAAGGAGGAGAGCCTTCACTGAGCTGTGGGGCATCTCCAGAATGTGCATCATGGAAGAAAACAGTCCTGGGGTGAGGGGAGCCAGAGAAGCATGCAGCGCTTTCTGGATGCTTCAGGTGACCAGCAGAAAGAGGTGTCAGGACCAATGTTTGAGACCAGTGAACAGAGGAGCAGAAGCTGGGAAAAATGCTGCAGGGGGATCAATTAGCAGCCAAAAAGACAGAGAGAAATCCCTGAAAGCAGCAGAACAGAGCCAGCCACCTGGCAGGACAGGGGAAGAAAGGACCTGATGAGAAGCTGTAGCTTCTTCCTTTGCTTTCCTGATGATTTGAGCTCGAAGCAGCAGCACGCTTCTTGTGCAGATGCTCAAACAACATAAAAGCATACTGAAGTCAGCAGACTGCAAACCAGCTTAACGACATGGTATAATTTCTGTGTTCCTGCTAGAGCTAGCCAGGACGTTTTCAACTAATCATAGTTTTAGCAAAATATGCTGTTTCATCTAAACTAAGACATTTGCTGGAACTTGTTTCTCACAAAAAAAAACCTTAAAATGAAAACTTATCTGAAGACCAAGGTCATCCAGTAAATGTGGCCACAGAAAGAAGTTCTGCCCCATTTCTCAAGACGTTTGAAAGATTTTGTTTTTATTTCACTTGCTTACCAAATGAAAGTAAATCTCAATTGTCAAAAACTTTCACAAATAGGAATTTGTGAAGAAAACCAAACCAAATCCAGTTCCCAGGTCACAAAGACTAACTTTCAGAATCCTGTTTTATCCTAATCTGTTCTTTCCATCCCAATGCCAGGAAAGGAGCATCTGCGTAAATCAGCACTGTGTAGACATCAGTCAATATGTGGATAAATAAGTCATGGGAAGGAGTAGGGAAAACACGACCACTCTCCTCTTTTCAGGTGAAAGACCTAATAAACAGCAGTACATAAACTTGAAGACAACTTTAAAAGCAAGATGGATTATACTTGTGGAAGAACTTCTGTAATTCATTTTCATATTGATTTATCAGTACGTAATATTCATTTCACTACCACTAACTCATTTCCCTAGACATGCACTCACATGCAGTAGTACTTTTTCTGCCAAAGTTGAAAAACAATTAGCCTCTCTGAGAGGGAAAATAGAACAAAACTGTGGCCCTTACTCCATCTGGTTTGTGGGGCTTGTTGCAGCTTTATTTTAATGTATGATTATTTTTTTTTTTTTTTATCTTGAGAATTTTACTGCTATGCCTGCTATCCCTATTGCTTTGATGGTTGACTTCCTGATAACATTCAGTCAGAGAGTGTATTCTCGATACGATCTGTATAACAACATGTGATAGACTTAGTTTTTTAAAGTCTTCATATACTATACTCATTATCCAGAACAGAGGCATGGATCACAGGAAGATGCATTTAAGAGGAAATTTTTTAGGTAAAACCTGATATTAAGTTGTATAGAATAAATAACTATTTATATTTTAAATGTTTCTTAAAACAAATGGGAATTAATTAGGTTCCTTGGCAGAGGTAATTGAAGTAATTTTACTGTGCAGTGATTTCTCACTAAACTAAAGAGAATTGATAGAAATTTCAGAAATGCCTTAGCCAACTCTGAAATTCCAGCTTTCAAAAGCAAGATTTTTGAAAGATGCTTAAAAGTCCAATAATCTGAATGATCGCTGCAGGAGACTTTGAAAGTACACTGAAATCAATGAGTAGGGCACCTAGACACAATTGAAACACCAGTCCAGCTAAATATCTAGACCCTTAATATCTTTTAAAAAATCTAGGCCTGACAGATTCTTCAGTTATGAGAATACAAATTAGACTTCTAAATTATGTACGTGCTTTTTATAAGTTTGCATACTATAACAGAATCAGATTAATTACTAAATAATTTGATGAGTGGAGGACAGAAAGCAGATTGGTTATTGGTCTACTGTGATGTACTAAGTCAGAACTCCAGTATTTCCAGTGGGCTGCTGTATGGGGACAAATTCTTTAAATATGAGGACAAAGTCAAGATGGCTAATGCAAATGAGGAGCTGGAAAATAGAAATGACTGCATCCAAAAAGGATGCACTCAGAACTATATGTGCTCAAATAGAAGTAACTGGAAAACCCTAAGATCCTTAAAGAATTTGTGCAAGAAAAGCTTACTATTACAGCAAAAACTACAAACAAATCAGTCCAGGCCATAGGAATAATGCATGAATAATGAACATAAAATTTGTATGAGATGGGGAGAGGCAAATCCAGCTGTAAATGATATCATGGTGAAATAGAGAAAGTGAGATTTTGATTATTTGGTTGACAGACATAATCCTGGAATTTACCTTTTTTAACAAAGTGAGTTCAAAACAGAGAAGAAAGTTCAGTTCTCCTTAACATCTCTTTCTGAATATAACTTGTGTTATTAATAAAAGACTAGATTATATTCCTCTGAAGAGAAGGAAAGACTACTGTATCCCAAGCAGATGTGTTATTAGAGCTGACACTTTCCCATATTACAGCAACTTTTGAGGCTTTTATTTCAGGAAAATGTAAAAATAGGATTAAAGGATGATTCTGGAGACAGGAAAAGGGGATAAGCAGCATAAGAGAGAAGTTACGAGGAACTTACCTTTTACACAGCGTATTTTCTTTAACAATACTCTTATATAGGACTTTTTTTTTTTCATTTTCATTTGTGTAGTCAGCTGGTTACCTATTTTCTTTCTGGAAAATCAGTATGTAAAGAATGAAAAAGGGAGCAAGAAAACCTTGAAAAATTTATATGTTAGGGATTTTTTTTATCAGGATATAATATAGAAAGGAAATTATAAGCTGAATTTAGTAATAAAGAAGTGAATTTTAGAAGAACAACAGTCATGTTTCATTAACTGCTACGTTAAAGAGGCCACTTGTAATATCTGTTTAAATCTATCTTTATTTATTTATTTTTAACTTGTAAACTTTACTGAACTCTAAATCCTGGCCCAACAAATTTTAATGCAAGGAATAAGGGAGAGATTCAAACACGGAATTATGTTCAGATTTAGTTCAATATTGGCACTATTCTTTTCTGACAGTTGAAAAGGAAGATCTGAGGGTGAAAGTTCCCAGCCAACGGGAAAAACATAGATGAAAAAAAATTCAAGACATTAGTTAAGGGGCACTGCAAGAGTGGCTGATCAGCATCACTCTTTCGTGCTTAGTAATAAATACCCACATGATGACCATGTATACCATGCAATAGAGGCATGTTGCATTTACATGAATAGCATAAGTGTGTAAAAGCTTGCATATGCACCATGAGTTACTAAGTGTACCTCATACTGTTAGACCTGAATGCATTCGTGGTGTTGTTCCCAGGTCCTCTCATCTACACTCTGAAATTCTGTATGTAGATAAGCAAAATATCAAGAAAGACAAATAGGACCATTATGGAACAAAAGTAGGAGGTTGATGACAGAGAAATTTGATATTGTTGGAGAGGCAGAATTAATTCTTGTCTTAGTACTTCCAGAGAAAGCTAAAGGTCACATCCTGAAGAATGCAAAGGTGAAATGTTAAAAGGTTTTATGATAATGCTAAAGCAGACAGACCATTAAAAGCATCTGAAGTTTGCAAGGCTTGATAAATTCAAGTAAATTATAAGCCAGGGTTGAGGAGAAAAGAACACAAGAACTTTTTATACTTGCTTAATCCTTGATAGTCTGAATAACTATAACTGCCCAAACAGGGTTAGTAATTTAGAACTGATATTTAAAAAAAAAAGAAAATCCTAAATGAGTAGTGCAGACCTATGCACTCAGTAACATTAGAGAAATATCAATAAGAAATGAGATACTTACACATAATTTAGAGCTATTTGAAATTGCTGAAGGCAGCATGGTTTCAGGAAATAAATTTTTCCTTCACTGGCATGCATTCTGGCCAGAGGGAAGAAGAATTGAGTTAGCCTGTGGGTAAAAGCAAATGAGAATTTTACGGAGGCTTTGAATTAGTCCTAATCTACAGTATGGCTTCTCCCCAAATTTGAAGCTCAGAGATCTTTGTATTCTAGGCCAGGTTTGGGATTATTTCTTAGTAGATGAATGAAGCAGTCAATGGCAATTTGTTTTGAAGTTAGCCATACTAGCATGCTAGCAATTCAGCCAGCACTTCATCCTTACCAAAGACTTTTATTTTACATATATGATGCAGCCATGAAGTTATCTGAATCTGTTTGAGCAAACATAAAGGTAGATGAGTTTTACCAGTGATGAGTTTTGCATTGACTCATGACAGTCACTGGGATACACTGTTCAGCTTTGAGGTAAGCTCTGAATTTGTGTAATGAAATTCAGTGTTTCAAGAACTACTAGCCATCAGTGGCTTGCAGAGCTTCTACTATGTCTTGGGTAGTTCCTGTTGTTTCAGGACACTTTATGACTTGTAAGTCAAATAACCTGGAAAAACCAAACACACACACAAAACCCAAAAAATGGATTAGAGTAGGAATACTTTATCTTCAAAAAGACCATTGCTGAGGAAGAAGTGAAAGTATGTTAGTTCAGGATATTCAGAAGCAGTGTTTGGAACAACAGATCATGTAGAGGTTCATGTTATCAAAGATATTTTTTTAACTGTTTGGTTTCTCAAGAACAGGGAGGGAAACTCAATGGGGAATAAGACAGACAGAGGTACATAAAATACATTATTGAACTAGGACAGTTGCAAACAGAAAAATCACCGCAGAAGCCCTGGCTCAAACCACCAGACAGCAGAATAAGTTTCATGCCTGTTGCTATTCAGTATCTTATTCTAAATGTTGTGTCTTTCCATCTTAACTCATTCAACACCCATCTTACTAGATCCATACTGGAGGTCCCTGTCTCCACCACTACCCCTCCTCCCTGACTTCCAGATAAATGAAACAGTGCACAGAATAGCTATTAGATTAGCAGAGCTAACATGATAGATTTAGAAGGAACTACCAGATTTTCATCAGAGGACTAATTTTTCTAAAGGATAAAGCTTTAAATGACATTGTAAAAGGTGTGCATTTCCAGACAGCCTAAAAACATCTTGTGGACAAAACAAGTGAGAACAGTGCACCAAGAAAAGTTTGTCAACACTGTAATACTGACAGAGAAGAGACAGTAAAATAAATATATTAGATTCAGAAAAAGATTCTACAGCAGTCATCATGGGGAAAGCCCTTCCCATTAATTTCTGAAAAAGAACGAATTAGAATATTACACTTCCCATCCAAACCTGAGAACCAACCATCTAAAGCAATTTTGACTGGTCCGGTTTATTTTTGGGAGGCTGTGAGATCTGAAGGAGATCAAGGAAGTGTCTCATCAGTGCAGATCCTGAGTCTGGACAGATTTACCTTTTGCCATAGGTGCTAGTATTGCAAAGATACAGACTTGGCACACTGCAGTTAAAGTTTCAACAGGACTTAAAAAGCATTATGCATGGAGAGGCTGTTGAGTTCACAACCTGGATATTACCCTAGCAGAATAGATATAATTGGGCATGATTCCTATCTGGAAGAAGCAGGTGATCTTTCTTGTATACGGCACACTAGCATAAGCCAATAGTCTTCCCTGCTCAAATAAAAAGAGTAGTTCCCTTGATCTGTGTAGGGTTAGGATTTCTTTTAACAAAACATTATTTCAGTCATAGAGCAGTTAACCTGGCATGAAAAGACAAGGTGTACCTGGTGTACAGGTAATATCTTTTCAGCTCAGCAGTGGCTGGCTCAATAATTCTCCTAATACTCCTGTCATGATTTCAGCACACGGAGAAAAACAGAGGAAGAGATCTGCACAGCCGTTTCTGCTGAGAGTGCCATGAGTGCAGCATGCCCACTTGCTAATTCTTTCTTTCACATTAATAGCATAAACAGTAGTTTATGGTTTATTCAGCCACCTGGATTTCCTTATTCACACTTTTGAAAATACCTAAGAACAAATTCAACCCCTAGTTGGCTTTGTTTTTTCTTTCGATGTTAATTACATTAGGTCTTGAGCACTAGCTTAACAGAGTTTAATTGTTTGTTTTCTCACAACACCTTCTCTCTTGAGTGCCAGAGATCTTGCTTGTTAAAAGTATTTGCATGTCTTAAGTAGATAACGGACTTTAAAGGAACTGGAATTAGTGAAATACCCTCATGACAGAGAGTTTATAGATACCCCTGAAACAGTGTTATTTAGAAGTCGTGTTGTGTTTCCAAAGATATTAGATCGGTTGTGCTTCTTCTAGAGATAGGTGTCATGTTTTTGTCTATAAAATATGGAAATTGCTTTCAGGTTTGGAGCTGAAAATAATACCTGGGTGATATATTCAAGAGAGTGTCTGTACTTGTGTCTCAGCTAGTAATCATGTTTATAAGGCTGTCATTATTGCTCTTGGTTTGAGCTCTGTTAATATATATGTATTCTTCAAAAGAGAAGTACAACACAACATTTTCAAGTCTTGCAAAGTAAACTATCATCCGATGCCTTAGTGTTACGAGAGGGAAATAGAGCAACGAAAAGACAGGGAGCTGTTTCTCATTAACTATTGTAAGATGTCAGCAAGATTAAGGTGTCAGGGTATAGAACGATGAAGAAGAAAAGAATTACTTAGCAAATAGGCATAAATGAATATAAAATGTGAATAGAGTGTTCTAGCTCCTTCTAAGGGTAAAAATAGGCCAGTAGACATTACATTGTGCTACAATCAACTCATCCACTCGATCCTGACCTTCATCTTTATAGGTGAGACTAGTGGGAGCAAAATGTTACCATATAGCCAATGCTGGGAACTTTCAGAACCATTATTTCTGAAAAGAAATGAATATTCAAAGGCCCCTTTGACATAATGAAGGTTAAATCCTATATAGAGTTTTGCAGGCCCATGTGAGTGCTGTCTGACTGGGCTTTAAAACAGCCTGAGCTCAGCCTGTCTGGGAATTGCCAGGGAGCTGTACGGCCATGGTTAGTGCAGGGCCGATCCCATGTCTCAACTGGTGAGAAACGGAGATTCACGTTGCATCTCGCAAGTGCAGCTACACAAGGTGGGCAGAACAATAGATCTGCCAGAAAGAAAATATCATATAGACATATATACATACAAAGAAGTCACTTGCCTGCAAATTATTTCGTGACTGACTCTTAGAAACCACTTCAGATACTGCCAACTAATACCTGCAAATTGCCAGCTCATACCATCTACATATCTGTCATCTTGCCTCGAAAATACTTTAGTTCAGTTAGTGAACAGTGTTTGCAACTGTACCTGCCAAGGAGAAAAAGACAACACCACTTTGTCTAAAGGACAAGTAATTCCAGGCAGAAAATGCCATTAAAATCCTGCTTTTTAGGAGGAAAGGAAAAAAAAACAAAAAAAACACACAGATAAAAAACAAACAAAATATTCGTTGGCTGGCAACAAACAGTATAGTAGTAACATGGTACTACTTCAGAAAAATATTATTATCTTTGTGCCAATGAGACTTAGCAAATTATGGACAGCATTTTTGAGTTGTTTTCACTTGAGTTTAATTCACAATGGTCACCTGTAAGCATAGTGGCCTTCCATACCTAGGCTGGTCCTCCACGGCCACAAGCGAGCATTGTAATAAACCTTTGTTTCTGAAACCTAGGACTGCTTCTAACATCTTGCATTGATTCAAATTATGAACCAATTTAGTGAAGCTGACGTAAACCTCAATATAATTATTTTGTATCAGACTTATGCAGATAGAAAAAGATATATCTGTTCCTTCAGCAACAGTTTCAGTCCAGAAATTGTGGAGGCAGAGCATATTATCTTGTGCCCAGCCTTCAGCAATAATAATGATATAGTTTTTGAGACTGAAGCTGCTAGAAGGCGGCTATGTACACGTTGCTCAGAGATGACTCTAAAAACACTTCTAACACTGATGAGATCAATTTAGTTTCCACATAATGTTAGAAAAAGGAATATATCAATACCTCAAACCCAGTGTAAAGTATTTACCTCACACTTCCATTAAATTGAGAAAAAAAAATCTTATGTCTTGTTCTACGAATGTACTTGCAGTCAATGTGTAGGTCAGGCACAAATTTGCTTTGCATTCAGTGAAGTGCCGTTTGCTGTATGGCTGATAACAGTGCTGGTGATGCAAACAGACAGAAAAAGAAAGCTTCATTTTGATAGCTGAGTTTGTAGCTCTTTGTTACCCACATTTATAAAGGTGCTCTTTGCTGTGTTTTTATCTTTTTACTTACTTGGTTTGGAAATGTCCCTCTCTGTTCCACTGTGTTATAAAAGCTTCCCTCTGTTTCCCATCTGCTTGTCTTTGAGAGATCAATTGTAGAGCATTCATCAGTGGAAACATGAGGCTCTTTGCCACAGTTTCTCTAAAATTCAGCTTGCCAGTCAAATGCAAACTGAAACGGGTCAGTTTTCATCAGCCTTGGCATTAAGCCTCTGTGCTCTCCCATGAGCCCCGTCCAATAATTTAAGAGGAGTAGGAAACAAATTATGCGACTATTAATTCCACTTTTCTTGTTGAGATGCCAGTACATCAAAAATAGATCTCCCTGGGCCAGAGCACTTTATCATGTTATCTAGAGTAATACTAGTTTGTGAATTATGTCTGGTCAGTTTAGCGTCTCAGTTTGGTCACATTAATCTCTTGACCACTGCCTTAATCACTGAACTCTGCCATCTCATTTTTCATCTTGCAGAAGGAAGCTGTCTGACTTTTTGTCTAGTGCCTGGCACAGCGATTGGTCTGTCAACCCCACAGTAGTCAGAGCAACCCGGAGGTCTCACGGGCGGCAGCAGGACTAGGTACAGAGGGTACCGTCTCATGAAGCTCGACTATCTCATCCATTCCTTAATGACCATGCAAACAGCACAGTAACCCCAGATGATGTAAGTTATCCCATTTCACATACCTTAGCAGGTTAACAACTCATTGCTTGTCCCAAGCTGCATGAACACAAAAAAAATAATGAATTCATAGACAAAAATTAATTTTTGATTACTAGAGAATTCTATATTTATACACATGATTTACATCAGCCACAAAGTGCTTACCTGTGTTCTTGTACTGGGAAAATAGCCAGCTAAGCACAATGCATTCACTCTGTATATATAATCTTGATAAGCTCATGTTGCAGATATAATTTTGAAATTCCATTTTTATGGATCTGTCTAGGTTCATTTGCCTTAGATGTTCAAATGATCCATAGATTAGGAAACATGATTGATAATTTCAGTAAATACCTTAGAAAACTCCATACAGAAGTTTCAGAATACATTTGCAAGTGCAATCTGTCACGCTGCCAAAGGATTCATTTTGACTTTGTTGTCAGTAAAAATAAATACTTCAATATGCTGCTTCTTAAACCAATAAGTGTTAAAATATGTTTTTTCAAAAATTACAAGTTGTATTTAAAATAGACCCTTTTTCAATTAAATGTGTGCAATTAAGACAAGCAAAAAAAGTATTTCTACTATGCAAACCTATAAAAGATATGTAGCTACTGCTACAGAAGTCTATAGTAAACACAAGCACCTAGATATTGTTGTATGGTATCAACTCTCAAGATATTTTAGAATAGAGTAGTTCAGTTAGAAGGGACCTACAATGATCATCTAGTCCATTTAGAAACTAGCCTGCACACAATGCAAGAAATATTACGTTGCTTATAACATCTATTTATCTAGAGGCCTTTAAAATGACATTTTATCAAAGAAAAAAAACAATGTACCTTTTAGTTTTTTTCTTGGAAAAGAGCTCAGATCATTGGGTTTTATTTCTGCCATAAAGGAAGAGGGGAATGTAGTTCCCCATGAAAACATGAGTAGTAGTTTTGGGGTAAAATGAGGTCTGCCACTAAAGGCAGAAAAAAGCCTAGCACATTCCTTTCCCTCCAGTCCCACTTTGTCAGCCCTTTCCATTATTTGTCTTTTACAGTTGCCTTTGATTTTGTAGCTTCCCTGATAAAACAAGCCTGGTTTGTTTTTTTTTTCCTCAGAAACTAAACAAATAGATAAACTACATTCCTATGAGAAAGCAGTCCAAGTTCATGAATATATTCCTATCACTATGAATTCCTCTGAGCTTTGGAAAATTGCAGAAGTCAATAAACCTAAGATTTGGAGAGAGAAACTTACTGTGAACTGAAAAGTGTAGTTAGGCAACAGTCTTCCAGAGGTATGTCATTTTTGAGAAATGTGTCAGGATTTGATTTCTCCTTATATGGAAGTAATAAGTTGTCTTAAAAATAGAAATATATTTATATGTTGTAGAAGGATGACATTCCAGGACACTGCATGATGAATTAGATACAGTCATAGTGCTGCTAAGGGTGCTTCACAATTAAAGCATCTCTATCTGAAGAATCTACCCATCTTTACAAGAGGGACTGAAGGGGAAGAAAAGTTGTCCAAAGGACAGCAGTTGCAAACTGCATACTTTTTCAAAAACTCCTATGTCATCAAGATTCCCAGCAAATTAAGGGATTTGTAAATAATGCAATATAAACCACTACTGGTGGCTTTTAAATCTGTTACAGAGGCTGCTACATTGCTCCAAATAGGATAGAATAAAATTGTACAAGCATTAAACTCAGCTTTCTAGTAAGTAAGTTTTAAAACACAGTATGATTTGTTCTAACAGGATCTTCTTCAGTTGACAGTGAAATAGAGAAGTAAGAGGATGGAATAGAGAATGAAATATGAGACCTAATATTTCCAAGGAAAGTCTTATTTGCTTGAACATGGCAGAGAGCTTTTAAACATTACAAGCCAATCAAAGTGACCAGTAAAAGTTGGGTTTCCTCATATATGGGGCATGGATGTTCCTTTGGGTATGCTAACAACTTTGTAAAATTCAGTCTATTTCTCCATCAGGCTATGCCTGAGACAGATATTAAAAGAAAGCTGAAATATAGATTAGGGTCTACTTTTGGGGGGAGAACTGAGAACAGCTAAGATGTGAATTGAAACCAATATTTCACTGCCTAATGGTCAACTGCGTTAAAAATGGTGAGAAATTTAGAGGAAGAGCTAACTTTGAAAGAATGACCCATAAGACAGTATGTAGCCCATCAGGACAGTAAACATCCAACTGTTCTAAACCAGCTTTTTCCAGGAGTTTAGTTACAAAAGTTTACTTCCTTAAGGTAAGTTGTCAGCCAGCAAGCATTCTGTTCAAACACTTCCAAATTTCTTGTGAAAAGATACACCATAGATTTAGAGACAGAAATGACAAAGGTCAGTTCAACAGTGGAAGAATATTTCAGAATATCTCAAGCTTTGCATAGCACAGAGAAAGGAATACCTCTCTACATAAAAGAAGCCACTGTGTGACCACTGTGTTAGTGCCCTGCTATATCAAAACCACAATGTTGACAGCATCCCCATGCCAGTAGAAATATGAATGAAATAGTGAGGAATAACTGCATTTATGAAAGGGTTCTATTTGTCACTGCTTGGCTCTGTCAGTGATATACTGGTAGAGAAAATACTGCTGTTGAGACTTGCTGTCAGTGCCCATAACCTCTCTGGCCAGTGACAGAATAAAAGTGGAAAAGTTTTAGGAAATTGCATTATAGCCTGGTCTTTACTTCGGGAAATTCCTTCAAAGCTCAGATGCAGTAGAAACAGGGAACTGCTATTCTACCTAAAGACCATTCTCCAGAAGGGAAGACTCGATCCCAGAGTCCATGCAGCACGCGGTACACATTTCTGCTGTTTGAAGAAAGAAGAATCATCTCTTTATACAGTTGCCTTATCTTCCAGACAAGGCAGTAATGTTCAAAGCAAGACTGACCTGGACAAATCAAGGTTTCCTTGCTTACTCAGCATGCGGGGACCTAAGCTGCATGTTTATAGACATAACTAGGTTACACTGCAGGTGCCTGCACTCTTACACTAACTTCTAGTATGGGTTCTGCCTATGCCAGGCAGATTCTCCAGACTTGTCACTGAAGTGTAAAGGTTAAACAGCCTTTGCAGTAAAGAGAAAAATACAAAAGAACATTGAAGTATCATGTTGAGGTATCATTCAGGACAGCACACAATTCTCCAAGGTCCGAAAACAGCGGCAATTCTCTAACTCCACCCTAGAGTAATCTCCAGGTAGGCTGGGCAGTCCATCAGTGGAGACCAACTCGCAGCCTTCCTTATTGTAACTTTCTTACAATTAAATGGATAGGATTTCTCCCTGTCTTTTACTAAGTTAATGATGTTTTAGTCATTGGATGTTGTCCCAATTCTCAAATCAGACGGTCCTGGAAAGAACTTTTATTTCATTGCTGGAGTTGTAAAACGGACAAGGAAAACTTTAGGGTGAGCTATCGTTCCAGCCTAAGGAGAGCTAGAAGCACCACGTATCAGCCGTAGTGGGAAGAAATGAAACTGAAACTTCTGCCCGGTTCAAGGGGCTCAGAGGAGAAGTCCAAACTGTTCCAAAAGAATTATGTGCTTTGAAGTAATGATAAGTAAATAAGTGGATCCTCTACCTATTGCACTGGGTGGAAACAAAGCTATACTCCTCAGGATAATCAGGGCTAAGCAGAATTTAACAGAATTAAGACAACATGTGCAAAGTGTATTTGGGTTTCACAGACAAAATTTAGAGCAGACTGATTACATATATCCCAGAATTTACTTCTAAGAACAGACATCTCAGTAAATGTGATTCTATGTAATCACTATGTGATTACTTTAACTGCCACAAGAAGGATATAAGGAATGTAATGCAGCTACATAGATGGCTATCTCACATTATTTGCAAGAAATCCTTTGGGAAAAAAAAAATCAAATAATGGACAGAAGGACTAGCAGAAAATATGAAAGAAATGCTTATGGAGTTAGGTGCAATTTGCAATATGCGTTGCAAATGAAATATACAGCATGTCAATATTTTCTTTAGAATCTTAGATTAAAGATTTAAATGATAACTTCGAAGATGGGAACCAGAGAATGAGAGTTGCTGGTGGGGACAATGCTGCAGGTATAGACCGTATTAACAGTGAAATGGTAGTGATGCTTAATCTCCAATTTAATACGTTTAACAGCAGAGAACAAATTGTTTCACAAAATTGAATCAGTTGATTGATCACCGTGTCTTTCAGTTGGGTAGGCTGATATGGGCTGGAGTGGCTGGGAAGTAGATTCCTCAATGAGTGGAATGAGTAAGTCAATGAATAGCTTCATTGTTGGTCCCCAAAGGCTCTACCTCAAATTTAGTCACATTAGGGATCAACCCAAGTCACATTTTCATTCCCTGTTTTCCTTTACCAGACTGAAAATCCTGGGAGTCCTGTTGAACCCAGATGAAGAAGAATTTGTAATTATATTAGTGCTGAATTCACACTTCACAAAGAAATACATGTGGGTAGACAACATGTATATAAACTCTGATTTTCTATTTTGAAAGAAATTTTGTGTATTAGTAAAAGTTTATATAGCTCTATCTCTTTTTTCCCCAATAAAATCATAGCTCATTAACTAAATTCACTGATAACTCTCTGCAAGAGGGAAATTAATGGTTCAAAGTGACACATATGAACATTTTAAGGATTGCTAGGAAGACAGAGTAAAAGTATGTGTTAGCAAGGGACTATGACAGTTCTTGTGGAACAATAAATCACATAATGAACGTGGTCTAGGTCTGATGAATGGCAGCCATCTGCACCTTCCATGCTGGCACCTAAGAGATGCATGCTTCCTGGTGGTTTTTCCTCTGTTTATTCTACGCTTACTATACTTTCACAGCAGAATGCACAACTTGCATTGTAATACTAGGTACTGTAAAACACCTGCTAGTTAAAGGAGAATTTTCTAAACTAAGAATGACTCAAGCCTAAGTAAGTATTGCCAAGATTAGATTATGTTACTGGGACCTTAGACAAATGATGCTCTGATTTGTTAAGAAAACCTTCTGGTGAAGGTGTTCAAAAGACAGAATAAATGGAATAAATAATAAAATCAGACCTTTCAAGTGAACTTGTCTTGTCCTTGTGCTGTCTTTGAGAGAGACCAATGTACATGTTTTCAAAGGCTGTTCCAGTGATTAGAGTAATGAATAACATCTGCATTTGACTTACAGCACATGCAAAGCGTTTATATCAAGAATCATTACCACTTGAACTAGGGTCATCTGATATTCCAAAAGAAAAAAACTCTTTTCATGGCAGGGGTTATGGCAATATGAGCTGAGAGTCTAAGCTCATAGTCACGCACAAGGGCTAGAACTGCCCGCTCCCGTTAGGCAGTACGACTGTGACACTCAGGGGATCAGCTGAGCTCTCGAATTGGCATTGTAGTTTCTCTGGGACAAGGCCGCTTTAGTTGCTTGTATTTGTACAGCACCTAGCACTGTGATTTGTGCTGAAAGCACGTAGTACAAATAATATGTTGTAATGGTAATGACTTCCTAACTGTAGTCCTAAGTCAAACATGTCAGAAGTAATTAAATCAGATTGGAGAATGACCCATAATACTACTCATTACACCTACGATAGATTTGAGAGTGTTGAAAATGTATGTGGTTACTGCTATTTCTGGAAATAATGATTTTGAGAACTGCCTATTTCCTCTGTTAATCTCACTGGTTGATTAATGTTGGCTCTATCGTTCTGAACAATACAAATTGAGTAGTAACGTCAATCCGCCTTTTTAGCAACTCCAGAGCAACTGTTAAGTTTGATGTGACAACTGTGGTGTCTGCTTAGTTTAGCAGAAGTTATGGCAGAGAGTCCTAGAAGATTTCAAGTGTGTTTATTAATTTGATATAAAATGCATGTCAGAAGCACACAGAGTTACTTCTTTGTTTCCTCCTCTCAAAATTGCAACTGGGCCAGTAACTCTTAATACAAAGTTAATTTAGTCAAGATACTTGAGAGCCACTTGGCTCTGTTTCTAAATTCCTCCCTTTGTCCTTCGCAAAGCTCTTTGAAGTGTTACTCTGCGAGGTGGATGTTGTAATGAGCCTATTTCTAAGAGGATCAAAGTAGCAGAGCTGCCCAAAGCAGCATCAAAGATACACAACAGAGAGTCCTTTAATGAGCAAGAGGGACATGACTGTCTTTTCCCCAAAATAAAACCCTAAAACAGGATTTAGATTAAATATTTAAAATTGAAAATTATTTTATTTTGTCTGAAGCTTGCTAGCAGAAAGCAAAAACCTCAAAGAGAAGAGATTTCTCCAGCTGACACTGCTAAAATTTAATGACTGCCATTTGCTCAATGCTTCACCATCACTTAATGAAGTCCAAATACCTGTGCCCTAAGCTAAAGGTGGCAGTGGCAGCTGGCACAGGCAGGATAGCAGCCTTGTGCTAGAGCAAATTCCTTTCCCATGGATATGAAAATAGCAAACATACGGCAGGAAGCTGCGGCAAATGCTGCAGAGCGAGAAGACAGCTTGGAGGGGGAACGGGGGGAAGGGTGGGAGAAAAAAAAAAAGGAGTGGGAGGGAGGACTGGACATGTAAATTATGTGCCAGGAAATGAATTCCTTATAACGTCTCTTGCCAGCAGCTAAATCCTAGCAAATGTAAGCCATCTTTTTTCCCTTTCTTTTGCTCTTTCCACTGTTCCTCTGAGGGTCAGGCAGGAAGCAGCAGGGACAGGAAGAGGGGCAATTCAGTGTTTACTTACTTATTGTGCGACTAAAGTGCTATATGATCCAGCTTTAACATGAGAAGGCATGTGACCCCATAAAAGTGACGAACAGGATAATATCCTGCTTCTCATTACACACAGTTTTTCAACTTACTTTATTTGGCTGCAGGGATCCTTCAAAATATTCTAGGGACAAAATACCAGAAGAAATGCATTTCTGTTCAAAGGCTGGATGTGCTTATTGCACTGCATTCAGTAATGAAATGGGGGCTTATTTTGTTTGACTTGATAGCTATCTGTGCAAATATTGCCTCTACTTGGGTTTGTGTTTGTTTAAGAGATCACCTACTGCATCTGTCAAGACTGCAGAAATGTATGCCACTGACCTCCGCTTAACTTGAGGACAAAATGAGACGACTTGTCTTTAAGGTTAAACCTGTATGTAGGGTTGGGTTTTTTTCAGATTTAGCAGAAACCATCTGGCAGAAAGTTAAGAAACCTTAGTAGCAAACCTTTGGCTGCTGAGCAAAGTACACTTCTAGCTTATGAGAAATCAATGATGCAGAGAGCAGAATGACGAGTGAAACTGGACACAAAGTAATTATATAATGCATTAACAGTTATGCATTGAGCAAGAAAAGTAGCCAGCCCAGACTTCTTTTTTCCTTCCCAACCCACACAGTTTGGGATACCGTACATCCCAGCATCTGCAATGCCATGGACAAAACCAGTACCAGTTTCCTTGAGGAATTCTGTGGGTAAAAGCGTTGGACACTTCCAGACGTAAGGAACACAGATATTTTCTTTTTTTTTTTAATTAACCGCAACACTACAATGATTATGGAAGTTTGTTCATAGCAAAATTTTGTAACATAAGTGACTAAAGCTAAGTAAGAGGCTGCTTTTCAGCAAGAGGTGCTGAGAGCCCAGGAGTTTCCAGTGAAAGAAAATGGCTGGGAAGCACAGCTCCCAGTTTCCTTCCTTTACAGGGTGCAAAGTACACAGCTCTTCTTAGACTGCTGTTGCCTCTGGAAATGTAAATATCTATGAATGCCTGTATCATACTGAAACCAGTAAGTCTTCAGAGCTTTTAAAAATTAACTAACTTCTTGCATATCCATGGAAAATCTTGACCATTGTAACTTGGTTGACATTTTAATGGCAGATACAACTTCTAAGACATTGATAGTGCATATACCTTTTAAAGTTTCCCACTGTAGAAATAGCATATGTACACAGGTGTACATATATGACATGTATTTCATAATCCATATGTTGTGGGTTCACCACTATTGAATTCTTCAAAAGATTTTGATGCTACAAGTGACAACACAAATTCTTAGCATCCATATGCTTCCTTTATGTTCCTATTTCTAGCTCCTAGAATTTACACACCTAAAAAATATAGAATATACGAAGAACATAGTAATAGAAAAAGATAGTCTTTGCAATTTCAGGTAGATGTGAGATAACATACAAACCCGAGAACGAAATGAAAAAGGATACCGAATGAGGTATCAAGCTTTTGAACTTACTTGGATTGTTGAAGGCTAATCTCCACAACGAGCATCAGTCAAGGCTTTGATTCACAGGAATTTGTGTGCAGAAGATGCAGGGACTACGTCATTCTGCTTTCTTCATATGGTATGAAATATGTTTGATTTAAAGTGATTGTCTAGAACTGTCCCATCTCAATGCCTGTTCTGCATAGTGTCTTAAAAAAAAAAAAAAAGAAAATTTCTTTTTAAGAATGACTTATTCCTTGAATGTTAGACCATTTTTGGGCACCATGATTTCTACTGATTTCTTCTACTTCAATGTCAAGTATAACCTACATTAGTTCTGGTAATGCCCTAACTCAGGAATAACAACTTTTACATAAGAATGCTTTATTTCCCACATGGGCTGAAAGAATCCCTAAGATTCTTTTAAGCACTTAGCTTGTATTCTATTGATCTATTTTCATTACTAACACAGATTAATTATATTTAAATTTAAAACAATTTGTTCTAATTGGAAAGCAGAGTTCTACTCAGCCTTTCCAAGCAGTAACTTCTTAACAGTGCTAGTTCAAGCAATTTTTGCTATACCTGTCGCCTGGCTACATCTTGCTATTGGAAATTTTGGGTATGAAACCAAAAGGATGTTTCCCTGAAAACCATATGATTAGCTAGCATCAAGTTCTGGCGTATTGCTCTCCCAGGAATTTACTGTATTAGTTTAGTTAGACAGTATCAGAGCTATTTGCTGCAGTCTTGCTGATTTAATGCTGCTAAAATGAAGGGGAGAACATGTAGTAGTAGGTGCTACATTAAGTGCTCCATAAAGTCTTCCATGCAATGTAAAACCAACTTGCAACTTTCTCATGTATGTGTTTCTAAATGTAAGTTTTCAGTTAGCCATAGCTTTCAAAAGTTTCTCTGATAAACAAGTAGTTGCCTAGTCCTATCCGAGTAGCAGTTTCTTGTGAGCATCATCAATGAGAAACCTTCCTCCAAAAATCCCCTTATGCTAGGTGAGACTCAAGAACAGTTCCAGTTGTCAAACCATAGCAAGGACCTACCTGGAGGCTGCAGGACAGTCAAGGTACAATGAGCACTGTCAGTTACCACCCCTGAAAAAAAGCATAACAATAATTACCACAGGCTGTAATATACCTCAGATTATGTTTAAACATCAAATACACATATCTTTCTACAGATATCCCATACGAAATCTTACTGTCATTACAGTTATTGATAGCATATAATTTTTAAAGTGATGAGACACCTAATTATGATACTTGAATAAATCTGATATAATAATGCTTTCATTGTCAAAACTGTATATGAATAACAGTAACTGAAAACCAATGCATTTTGGCACTTCTATGCTACCCAGAATCATGAACCGAGATGTCTGAGTAGAGCAGTTCTTGTCCAATGTCCTGTCAAATGACTGTCCAAAACTCTGTATTCAGTGAAAGTCAAGATGGATGTCATATCCTTATGCAGTGATCAACATTAGTTCAGATCTCATGGCCTCAGGGACTCGCTGTAGCTGCAGTATCTGAAGCAAGCTAGCTTCAGTGCTTTAGCATCCTTTTTGAAAAACTGGGCAAAACTAGCCACTTGCAATACAATTGCCACAGCTGTGTAATAGGGATTCACAAGCAAGTCCTACTGGAAATACTGTGGGGGCTGCTGAAATGGATTTTTGTGTTAACATGTTTTACCTACCTTTGAAGCACTGAGTATCTAGCTCCTTCTCTGCCTTTAAGAGTAAGGAAATTTTACCAGGTAGCCCAAATAGAATATCGGGAGAGTCATTATCAGAAACAAAGACACCTGTCAAAAGGAATTGTAATTTGTTTTCATGCTTCTGATCTATACTCAAACTGAGTACTTATGAAAATTAAATTGTTAAATAATATGCTTGATCTTGTTAAAAACACTTCACTTCACTTGTGAGTCAAAGTTCTTGACCATATGATACTGCATAAAAAGTTTACTTAGAATATAGCAAGGTGCTAAGTACTTCCAACTCTCTTCAATTAAACTTATGACCACTTTATTTTAAGATTGTTTTAACATACTTGGCATTCTTTAGAGGCTTAAACTCATAGCTATAGATCTCATGTTTTAAACTAAATTGTAGATCTGTCTATCTGAATATCGCAAATTATGCTACAGTCAATTTACATCTTATTTGTAAATCAAGAGCTATTTAGTCAAATTCTGTGATTCTATAAAACATTTGAAAATTGTTTAAATAGTGTGTTTTACTAAATAATTTCCTTTGCATTGTAAAGCATTGATTTAAACATGATAAGAATGCACTCTTTTACATTAGTTGTTATTTATATTTCCAATTTCCTGTCCAGAAGTATCAGCAGGTTAAGGATTAGACAAACTCATGGTCAACAGGTCATCAAATGGACTAAAAGGGGGACATTCCTGTCTAGTCCTAAAACAGCTAGTACCACAACTCTGGATGTCAAGGAGCCAAGGGGACTGGACTGCTGGAAGTGCGTAGGCTCACATGTCCTTCCCGATGGCACTTCTAAGGAACAGTCCCGAGACAGATAGGCCACTGGTCTGGCCCAGCAGAGCATTTCTTCCTTTCTTAAGTGTAAATAATAATAGCAACAACGACAACAATAATAATAGTAAAAGATAACAAAAGGAAAAAAAAATATTACTTACCTATCTGTTCTTTTGTGTAAACTTGTCTTTCTCTTCCTACTGTAAAAACAGCTGAAGAAGGAGAATACTGAATAAATATACTTGTGACTAACACTGATTTATAATGTGGGGTCAGAATTTAGCCCAAATGCTGCTTTTCTCTTTTCAAAAAGCAGCAGCATTTTTTAAGGCGATTAGTAATTGCAGTGTCTTTTCACTTGACAATATGAATTATTCCTAGCATGGACAAAAAAAGAAAAAAAATGCAACAACAAACAAGTAACACAATAGTTCTTTTGTGACTACCACCAGCTCACAAAAATATTATTTTCCTTTCCTTCATTCATTTGCATATGTATTTATTTGCAGAAGGCAAAACATGACTATATAGATCATTTAAATTCTGAAAGATATGAAACTTGGATGACTCAGTGGAAAATTCTCAGAAATAATCTTGATGAAGTGGTTTTATTCATCTTATTCTACTTTTCTCAAGGGCTGACATATGCATAAAAGGGGAACATGATCCCTTGCACATGTTCTCCATGAGGACTGCGTGTAGCACAATCATTAACTTAAAACAAGCTTTGCTGACTCTTACTCAAAGGCATTGCTGAACCCAAGCCAAAGGAATTCAGACTGGCATTTCTCCATCTCCTCTGAGCAGTGAATAGGGTGAAAGGACATTCCTGTTTCACTACACCAAGGATTACAGGGTTTCAGTGGACCTGTGTGGCCTGTCCCAACACCTCCGCTGTGCAGTGTGGGACATTTTAAAGGTGACCTTCTTTTCTTGTGTTGCTGAAGGCTGAGGATGCTCAAAGACAGACAGAGGTATGGATGAGAGGGTGGACAGCTGGGACTGTTTCACCAGGCACCGCTAGCGCAGCAAGATCCTACCAACACCAACAACCAGCACTTCAGCAAGTCCCCTTTTTTTTGTTCATCCCTTGAACAGGGAACAACATTGCAATTAGACCATATACAACATGTGCTCTGTATGCATGAAGGGGACTCGATTCTCTTCCGGGAGAAACGGAAACCACAGGGTGGTCACATCAGCTCTCAGAGCAATGGCATTAGCTAAGGGCGCACAAACGTATCTGTGGGGAGGACAGCTCTTTATCAAGCGAGGACTGACAGCAGAAGGCCTTGCCCCTCACAGTCATCTGGCTCTGCTCTAGTGCCCTCTCTGCTGCTTCTGGGTTTTCCAAGGGCTCTGCCTCCTATTCTTTCTTCGACCACTTTCCTCCTTTGTCAGTTCTCCCATATGGTCCTAAACCTTGACAGGGAAGATCCACCTCCAGGTTGAAACAAGCCAAACATATGGAATGCTGTTTCAGAAATGGGGGGTGAGAACCATCTTTAGATGATTAGTAACCCTGGTTACTGTTTTGTGCTCCTAGAGAAAGCCATTTGCAATGATCAATAAACTAACATACCCAGCACATTTGGGGAAATGGAAAATCCAACCTCTATATAAGAGTTTTTTCTGGAATAAAGTCTGTAATTTTTTGACTCAAAACTAATTTGTCTCTTATAAAAATCACCTTGTGTCAAATCCAAGTCAAGCAGTTGATTTTTCAGAAAAGTAGTATTTTGTTTTGAGTCAGTTCAACTTCTTTCAGCAGCCACTTGAACACATGCTCTCTCATGGGAAGTGGACTGGAGTATTCACCTTCGAGCTACCTTTCCTTGTCTGATGTATCTCCCAAATGCTTCAATATCTTCCCTCCAGTTAAACCTCAAAACTGAACTACAGAAGTAAATATATAAATAGCACCTGACAGGAGAAATGGAGTAAGGAGAGAGCCCAGCTTACAGGAAGTGATAAATATTTCATAAGAACAGAAAGAATAATTATATTGGGGCAGATAAAATGTTCATTTAGTGTACATTTGTGTTTTTACAGTGGTCAGTAGAAGAGGTAAGAATATACAAGAAAATTAGAAATTAATTGCTTCTTCTGACATATTGTCTCAGCTCCCAAAAATGTGCCATTTATAGGACTTCCTGAGCTACAGATTGCACCCAAAGCATTGTAATATCAACTTTATGATTTTTCAAATGAGTATTTCAATCTGTTTAAATCCATGTATACTTTCAGCCTTAAGAACTTTCTGCAGCAACGAGAGCTTCGATTTAATTACGCATAGTGTGGAGAAAGGACTTCCTTAATTTATTTCAAAACTTTTATTTTAAATCGATATTGGGTGTGTTGCAGTCCTTTCATTGAGAAATAGTGAATAGTGATTCCTTAGCTACCATGCCATTCACAGTTTTTTGAACTTGTACCATATCCCTCTCATTGCCTCTCTTTCCACGTATCCTCTCTTCCTGCGGAAATGGTCCGTACCTTTGATCTCCCCAGTTCTCTCACATGTCCCTTGAACTACAATTTCCATAAGTCTCTTGAAGCAGTTCAGGGGACACAAAATGACACCAAAGGAATTTAAACCAAAGCATTTTGAAATTTCTAAGTAATGTTGTTGATTCCCTTCCTATGCATTCTGCATACTTCAGTTCAGTCCCACAGGGGTATGAAAATAGTTACATGGATTTAATAATTTTTCTGGAAATAAGAATTACAATTTCAGTCAGTTTTATCAGAATTTTTCCTAAATTGAGAAGTTTGTCCTTACATATATTTTTCTGATCCATAGTGCCATCAAGATTAAAGTTCATTTTTCCACAAAATTTAAATAGTCTCCATAAGAAACTCTCTTAGAGTCTCTAAGTCCCATATGTATCATTTTTCTTTTTTTTTTTCCAAGTTGAAATACTTTGCCACCCAATCTGGAAGTCAAACTGACTGCAGACAGATGTGAAACAGGCTTCCTTCTTGAAAGCTGTATGAAGTATAAGGCATGAAAAACACCAAGAAGTAAATTTGACTTGGTTTTGATATTCTTTTTTAATACAGTAGGTCACCTTGGTAAAACAAGGTAATGACCTGTGAGTCTAAACAAACTCAACTGATCTTAGTGGATTTGCACTCATTGAACAGAGAAAAGAATTTATCATCTGATGTTTTCCCTTAAACAGTCCTTCTCTAAATGTCATGCTGGAGACCGATATTTTTTAGAAGCTTCTAACATTGTCAGACTGACACTTGACTGTTATGCACACATGGTAGGGCAGAGAGATTTTGTTCTCCAAAAAAAGTAAAATTGCAAGCTGAAATGAAGTTGCTGAGGTCCGGTGCTGAGGCACTGGGGCTATAAGTCTTTCTCAGGTAGCATTACTAAGGTAACAAAAATGCGTATGCTTATTTTCAAGCGCTGCGCCTAGAGAACAAGCACAGCACGGCTGTCATGCAAACAGCCTGCTCGCCTGCTCTGGAGATGGGTTTATATTCCAAGGCATCTCCCCTCTCCCCACCAGTCCTAGTCACTTGGCCCTTTTGCTCTGAAAATAAATCAATTTCATCTGCCACATTTCGATTTCTTTCTTCTCTCTGCCTCAGTCCCTCGGTCCCACTCTCTCTTTGAAAGCCTCTTTCCACTGCACCATATGGCAGCTGAGAGAAGGGCAGAGCCGTGATCTAGCTTGTAACAAAAGAGGCTGTGGTGTCAAAAAGCCTCATGAATGCATGAGACACATTCATGTATAGAGAAATGCCTCCAGCTCTGTCAGGGAGGACTAAAGAGAAGGCTGATAGGCCTGACATCGCTTTCGAGTTGAGAAAGGCAGTAGCTCTCTCTGCAGCTCATCCCTTCCTCCCTCCCCTCCTTTGGTTTCACGCCAAAATCCTATTAGATCTATTAATGACATGAGATACAAAGTCAGAGTGTGTGGCAGAACAAGAAATTAAATCAGGCCACCTTATTTACTCACTATCACTGTTTTTGAGATAGAATCATAATACTAAAAGAAAAAAAAAACCACACAACAACAACAAAAAAAACACACAAAAGAAAACCCCACCACAAACAACCAGGCTTTAATAGTGTGCCTAGGAATAGATAAGCAAGTCCTAGTCACCCAAAAGGGGATCGTGCACAGTCCTGTACATTGCCTATGGCGGCAGATTTGCAGCAAAACTGCAAACTGAACACTTGCAGGGTGACCCTGAAATACTGTTTAAAGTACACTGTTGGGTTTATTTTGCTTTCTCAACCTGCTGTTGATACAAACAAAGGACTTTGAGGCCGGAAAATTAACTAGACCTATTATCGTGTGTGCATGTGCAGCTGTTAACAGAAGAACTATGCTTAATTTCTTAATATGAGAGAAAGGCAAACCGGTACTTACAAAGTGTGCATTCCTTCGCCCTTCTCTCCCTTCTGTTTTGCTTCCTCTTTTCCTGTCTTGGCGATGTTTGGCATGCTTCAGTCCACAGAAACGTCTACAAAATACATTCAAGACCTTTATATACAAAGTTAACAAAATGATAAAGTATCCACGTCTGAAATACGGTTATTACAAACTTCTGTCACTACTAGGGGACACAAAAAATCACCATTCTTGTGCAACAGAATGCAACAGGACATGTTTTACGAATAACTTTGTTACTGAACTGAAATGGGGAAAACAGTGCTGCTTTATTTCTGTAAAATGGAGTGCTAGTTAAACCGTTAAACTAGAACTGCATTGCTATTGCTGTCTCTTTCTTCCCCAGAAAGGCCTCAGAAATCACAAAACTCTGTGTCCCTGGGGTTATTTAAAGGAACCTGGGCAAGCTTCCAAATGCTGGTATAGGCGACCTTTACAAGTATTCAACAATAACAGTCCCCTACAAAAGAAATCCAGGAACATGTATATAGTAACTTAGTAGTGGCATGGAAGTTTCACGATGAAATTGTGTCAACACTGTTGAATCATGTCTCTACAATCAGTTTAGAAGATTTTACTGAATGCATGGCACATATAATTGTATAAAACATGTTTATAGTATCTCACAACTTTTCCTTCTTGGAATGTGCTTAATGTAAAGCTATTAAACAGTGTTATATATAGATGTATATATTAAAGCTACTATTTATAGGTTCATCATGAGTCACGGGCAACTGAAGATGACTTAGTTTCAAACCTAAACTACAATTAATTTAGAAATGTAAAAGTTTCACTTGAATTTACTTCGACGGTGTCTTTTTAAAATGAACTCTGCCACACATTGGAAGAAAAACTATTGTAAATGCTGCTCGGGAATGCCTCTGAAACGGCTCTGGGGAGGTAAACTAGCGTTCGTGATATTTGATAGACTTAATAAAACTTCAATGCAGTCGGGGTTTCTTAAATTGTAACAGGCAGAGTTTATAAGCTCTCATCTGCGAGTGCTACTTGTGCCGGGTCCCTGCTGGGAGGGTGGGTGTGCGGGAAGGCGCAGAACAATGCCGCCATTCAGGGCCCCCCCTTCAGACCAGCCACATCTGTTTACACGGCCTGCGCCCACCTCTGAAAAGGGTGGTCCTCCCACCTCCATTTTATCTCACAGGGTCCTGAATGGCGAGCGGTCTGGCAGCTTTTCTGCTGGAAATCTGCAGTTTCAAATTTATTTTATGAGACCAGAGCTGAAAGACAGACTAACAATAACATTTGCACATTTCTATAGGCTGGTTTGGATTTTATTGTAAACTGAGAACAACTGTAAAATTGTCCCAAGCTACTCAGTTTCAAAATAAGTCTAGCACATAGGATATTGACACTGAACTTGTGGGGCTGAATTTTGCACTTAGTCTTTCGGTCACATATGTTTTTAAGGAGTAAATGTAAAAATAATTTTATGGTTCAAATAGTTTTGAAACAAGACTGACACAGCACTCTGAGAAGGACTAGAAAGTACATTTCACCAAAAAGCATTTTTTGCCTTACATACAATCGTGTTCAGAGTCCATAGATTTACATTCCACACTTCACTAAACAGTTCATGTAGAAATACTGTGACTACAACAAATTTCACTCTGTTTAGATATCAGTTCTTCAACTTTCAGACTGAGCATCACTTTGCACAGCAGATACTTCACAGAAACCAACATATTTAGGAATTTTAAAATAGCTGAATACCAACCCCATGTTTTTATTTGAATCGAAACTTCAACTGATAGTAAAATGGTGTGTGTCCTTCAGAGAGTCAGAGGAATCCCATGATAACCAGAGAAAGCAGGAGATGCTCAAAGGCCCCCAAGCCTATGGCTGACAGCTCTCGGCATACCGGTGTGTGATCCAGTTTTATGTAGCAGTATACAAACATAAAGCAAACTTTGGGAATTCAATGTCAGCATGATTTGTCTCCATTGATTAACTGCATTCAATGAACTTATAGAAGTTTTGCCTGAATAAGAAATGCAGGCTCATATGTCTGCCAAAGCCATCACAGTAATTGTACCGTAAAACCGCTAAGTCTGCAAGTGTGCTGAAATTCATGTTGTAGCTGACATGATGGTATCACAATACATTGTACATATAATACAGAAAAAATTCTGCAAGTTCCAAGGGAGATTACAAAGAGAAGTTGTTAAAGAAAAAAACAAGATAGTCTGCTGCTTATGAAGTATTAAATGACAGAAAATGAGATAGAGAAAGAATGTGAAAAATGTGAAAGAGAGTCAGGAGAAGATTACAGAGATACGAACTCTTATTCTCAGGTGAATTACCGTGAACTTGTGTAGTGCTTGGTGATCTGCTGCGCAGACCTTGTTGAACATCCAGTTCACTCTGTACCTTCCTGCTTCCAGGTGCCAAACTGCATTCAAGATTATCTGACACTGTTATTTATTTTCCTGATGTTATTCTTCTAGGTTCATTAGTTATCATGATTATGGTAAGACCCTATAAGTAAGAGGATCTGAGCAAAAATTTGCCTATTCAGTATTGAACTTGCCCAGTGATGGCTGTCACATTGTTTTGAACTTCTCTTCCATGAAGATATTTAATCTAATGATTTCTTTATGTACAAACCAATAATTTATTGAAAGGTCCTGGCAGAACCAGGTACTGCGAAGTTAAGCATTCTCCTCTTCCTTGTTTTTGTTTAATATAAATATAAATGGGGTGGCCTAAATATAAATGAGTGGAGGACAGAGAAATGCCCTTTCTTGTTCTTCATGTTTCTATATAGTACAAGAAAAGAGAAACTCCTTGACTCTAGAGAATGCGCATTGTGGTTAAGTAAGAAGGAACTGTCAAAGGGCCCTAAGGTTGTAGAGGTTTGCCAGACTGTGCCCTTTTCAAACTGATGTTTGTCTGCTCCATAATCTGCAACTGCACCACCTACATCATTGGAAAAAAAAAAATGGCACCAAGCTGTAAACTGAACCATATTAGTTTACGACTTGATACAGTCAATATAGATCTACATCCCAAACTTTGTCCTTCACATGTACCATTGTACCCAAACATCACAGCATAGTTGGTGAATAAGTACTGTTATCTGAGATATATCATTCAGGAGAATAACAGCATGTACTAGGTCAGACAAAAAAAAAAACCATACAGAATGACATCACAGGCAATATGAATTTAATCTGAATATAGGAGTTCCCTACGAGCCTTACCACAATGACATCCTTGAGGGTAACCGCCCCTCTGTTCAAGTCCGAGAAAGCTTTGCCAGTAACGTCAGCGGGGCTAATATATTACCTTGAAAGGTCAAGATTTACAAAAGAAACCTTGATATAACATTAAGAGCTTGCCTGAACATATAAGAAAATAAATATTTTAGCATCTGAAGTATAAATCTTGCACTGTACTGCAGCTGCCTGCAAAAAATAGGCATCAGAAGGCAAGTAACTGAGCAAAAGGAGGAAAGTAGAGTTTTATGAGAGCTGTAGCATGGAATCAGGTCATTAAACTCAACTAGCTTTTTTTTCTTCTTCTGCATTTATCTTGCGTAGAAGAGAGAGTAATTTAAGTCTATAGTTAAAAGTTAGCAGAGTATGACCAGCTGAAAATTCAAGCTAGACATACATTTTTTGAATTAAAGAAGCACCACACAAGAATAAATGGCAGAGTGTTCTGGGTTACATTTATACACAGGCTTCAGTGGCTT
Source organism: Cariama cristata (assembly GCF_000690535.1). Classification (NCBI taxonomy): domain Eukaryota; kingdom Metazoa; phylum Chordata; class Aves; order Cariamiformes; family Cariamidae; genus Cariama; species Cariama cristata. The sequence goes on from NW_009592843.1 coordinate 47,054, forward strand.
TTGCCTTACCTTCCCCCCCCAAAAAACCCCCCCTCGCCTTTAGTATTTTTATTTTTCTTACTATAATCAGTACTGTTAATTTAAATGTAGAATACGATAGATAGTTTTGGTTACTGATTTTTATGCTGTTGAAACATAACCTGTAGCCCTCATGATAAGGATTAAAGTCCTTTATTTATCTACTGCAAGCACTACAAATACAGGGGAAAAGATAACTCAACACCTTTTACCCCACATTTCCTCATATGGTGACTTAAAAAGATGTCTTAAGTAATATGCAGTCTACTAAGATTTCCTAAAGGATTTTCACTTACTAACAGTCATGATCATACTTTCATGGCACATGCATGTGTTCCCCTAAGAAAATAATATGACTAGAAGCAAACTTCAGCAAAACATCTCTGACAGAACACTCAGAGTACTGAAAATTAAGAATCAGATCCCCTCTGCATGTTCACAGATTTATAGTTCACATCTACCCTTTCCTCCTAATTGGAGTAAACAGAAGTGAGATTTGTAACAATTTTTAAACTGCATTGCTTTCATATCAGAATGGTGTTTCTTTTCAAAATCTACAAAACAAGCATAAACATAATAATATCTTTTGAAAGGGCCTGAAAATAAACTGAAACTTTTCAAAGGGAAGATTTCAATTTAACCTAAATGAATGTTTGGCTGTTGTGTTTTGTTTTTTTTTCCTCCATCAACAAAGAAATATTCACACAGCCCCAGCATACAGTTCTTCTCACAGACATAGCACTACTAGTGATGACTTTTACCACGCTGCCTGTTGTAGATAAAGACCCTTTACGCTGTGTCTGTCTGGATGCTTGTGTTACTTACTTGAACATTTGAACCTGTTGCTTGAAGGGGAGGGGACGGAGGAGGAAGGTGAAAAGACTATAGCATTGCTAATCCCTTGAGCCATCTGGTGACTTGAGGCCATGCTTTAGATTATGCTTATATTGAAAACCTATTCCTTTCATTCAGTTCCCTTCCCTGTGCCAATTTGTCATTGGCTTTCTTGCTGTGTTAGGATTTCTTGCAGTTAATCACAGTGAGAATCAATTGTCTTTTCATGCCACAGTAAATATTCACACTGGAAAGAGATTATTTTTTACTCATTTCTTCCCTCCCTCTACTACTAGCAGTGATTTGTAAAAGTTGTTGATATATTTTCACCAAACTGAGCTGAAAACAAGGATAAGTTTGTCTTTAGCGAAGAGGAAAATAACCAATTCCATTAGCATTTCTGTATATCTGGAAGAGTTTTGCCAGATGACAGATACACTGAAATGTCCATGTTATGCAGGATTTGAAAGAACTGTACCTAGATACCACCTTATAATTCAGCTACCAGAGGTAGCATTTGCATGTTTAATTATCTAAGAACCGATCTGTATCTACACTTGTATGCCACAAGCCTGCTAAATTTGCATCCACACCAATATAGCACATTGCACATTAAGCCTGTCCAAAAGGCTGATGCTTTTCTACAGTGTACATGAATTTTTGATCTATTGACACGTGCAGTTCTATACAAAGCCAAATCAATCGTGTTTCTGCCATGAAGCAGCAGTGAGACTTCACAGCTATTTGACTTCATTAGCTTTCCTACACACTTGACAAAATTACTCTTCAGGACTTTGCAGTTAACTTTCAATAATGTGCAGCCTTTTCCACTATTTCTCATTCCACGCATAAGATTATTTTTTATATTGTGCTCCCTGAGGCAGCTGCAAAGCAATTCTGTCATAAATGTGCTGGTTCTGTGCACTCAAAGAAAAATCATGTTCTGCTGCATGCTCTTTCCATATATTAATTAATTCTTTGTGGTCGTCTTCTGGCTAGATGACAGATCTGATTTGTGAACCTTTCTTTCTCAGATAACCCTCTCAAAAAAAAAAACAACTGTCTTTTTCACTGTTAGATCTATTTTTGAATAGCAAAATGAGAAGAGAAAATTGTAAAGCACAGCAAAGGTAGGAAAAGTAGATCAAAACATCTGAGAAATTAGCAGACTCTGAAAGACCTCTGGAAGGTGGTAGTCTGCGTCATTTTTAACAAGTGAGCCAAGGAAGTCAACAGCTGTTTGGGAAGGATACTTGAGTTTTTAAGCATTTATTGGGAGTTAACCCCTGTAGGGAGCTAAGCCCCACACAGCCGCTCACTCACACCCCTGGTGGGATAGGGGAGAGGAATCGGAAGGGCAAAAGGTAGGAAACTCGTGGATCAAGATAAAGACAGTTGAGCAGGGAAAGCAAAAGCTATGCACGCAATCAAGGCAAAATAAGGAATTCATTCAGTACTTCCCACTGGCAGGCAAGTGTTCAGCCTTTTTCATTACTCATGATGGTTACTTGGGAAGACAGACTCCAGAACTCCGAATGTCTTCCCCTTCCTTCTTCTTCCCCCAGCTTTATATGCTAAGCATGACATCATATGGTATGGGATATCCCTTGGGTCAGTGGGGGTCAGCTGTCTCGGCTGTGTCCCCTCCTGACTTCTTGTGCACCCCCAGCCTCGTCGCTGGTGGGGTGAGGCGAGAAACAGAAAAGTCCTTGACGCCCTGCAAGCACTGCTCAGCAATAACTAAAGCATCAGTGTGTTATCAGAACAGTTCTGGTCACAAACCCAACACATAGCGCTGTTAGAGCTGCTGTGAAGAAAATCAGCTCTATCCCAGCCAAAACCAGTGCACCACTGTTTCTGTTTCTGAGCAGTGAACCTCATTCACATACAGCCTGGTTAGAAAGGTGGAGTTGCACAGCTTTGATTCTCCATCACATGTGTGTAACAGGGACTCTGGTCTAAAGTTCTGGCTCAATCTTTCAGGTCTGAGGCAATCAGTGCATCAAATTTCATCTCAAGACACAAAGGTTCACCATTCTAGCATGAAAGGGAAAACAAAGGATAAGTGATATGATTAAAAACTAAAAATAACAAGTTAAAATATACAAACCATTACTGACTGAGAACATCCTGCTGCTTGGCCAACAACAGTGCATCATAACATACTGGTTGGAAGTAACAGCCTGAAATAAACCCACTTTGTTCTTGTTGCTACTTATTAATGCAAAAATCTGCAAACTAGAAATTATTATTAAACAGCACTGTACCAGTTACTAGGAAGAAAATTAAATCTATCTCAGAGGAAACCAGGACAGTGGAGCAATACCTCCAAGAGGTATTAATGAAAGTAGCACTTTGTTGTGGCAAAGGCTGTAGAAGCATGCAGTTAGATACAGATGAGATCAACAAAGTTTTTGGGCTCTGAGATACTAATTATTATTATTATAATCCTGAATTATAAATTAGAATTCAATATTATTATGTCTGGCCTGCATCAAAGGAAGGCCCACTCAACCAGTGTCCTCTTGTATATCCAGCTGTAGTATTTATTAAGATTTGTTCCAATTTCTACTCTAATTGGTACAAAAACAAATTCTCACTTGAACTAGGGTGAAAAAACAAGTCTGAGCTGAAGAACAGGATGGCCACTGGAACAAATAATGAACTAACTGTATTTCTACTAACTTATCTGGGATAGCTACGCTGTGTTGAAAATTGCCTTTACATCATAAAACGTAAAATCCTGTGATCATTTCTATTGTCAACCATAAAAGTAAAATGAACTCCTGAAAAAGGTGGAGGATAAGAAATATATGTTCACCATTAGTATTTCCAAAATCCAAAACAATATTGAACAATTGTAAGATTAAGATTGCTGGGTAACAAAAAGTACAGGAAATAAAAAACGCTCACTTCATAAGGCATAAATGAGCCACTAATTGACAGGAGCTGACAAAACCCTTCTCTTGGCTGGTTATTCGGCTGTAGATTCTGCTGCTCTGTCCTCTGAAGCATCTGGTACTGGCCATTACCAGAGATCAAATAGAGGACCAGATGGTCTGTTGGTTTCACTCATTACAATAGTATGACCGCTGAAATGTAAAAGCTCTTCACAGAACCAGAAGGAGAGCATTTACCTCTGAATGCCTGATCTCTTAAAAAAAGAAAAAGAAAAAAAAGAAAAAAAGAAGTCTGGTCATACCTCTGTGAATCCAAGAGAATAGCAACCCAATTTACCTCAGTGACACTTTGGTGCGGAAGAAGTCAAATCACTTGGAAACTTTTCCCACTGCAGAGGATCTGGCCTTAGCAAGCCTTTGTAGCTTCAGGCTTACATTATCACAAAATACTATACTGAGGACAATTTGGGAAGCTAAAGCTGAAGCAGGAACTAGGTGGTATAGCCCAGCAGGCCAGTACCATATCAGCCCCTTAGGACTATGCTGGATTCCTGCATCCGAAGTCAAGCTGTCTGTGATTTAAAAGCACTGTGTATCATCCTGCGGGTTTGCTTCGCACCAGAAGGCTAAAGGACTTCTAGAGATTAGAGGGCTGAAGAAGTGATATCCAAGAGGGGAAATAATTGGCATCTTAATGAAGGGGAGCATGAATAGCCTCAAAAAGTGCTAAATATGTGGTACTGTTTCCTCTTTGTTGGCTTCCAGAGTCTTTCTGATGTTCTAGGTATGCGGGCTCATCATTTTAATTCTCCTTCCTAAAAGTATCATCACAATAAAAAATATGGACTTGATAGAAGCAGGATAGCTCAAATGAAGTAAAGTAGCTTCATATTTGGGCTTGCTTTGTGATAATGAGCCTCCAGAACAGCATTTCCTCCTCTCTTCTTCTAATGTCTCCGTAAATGTGGTTCTCAAGGAGCCTGGTCCTGAAGGCACCACCTATCTTAGCAAGCAGTAGACAGTGACCACTCTGGCTTCTGCAGTAAGAGTTTGAACATATTTCTTTTCTGGGGTTTCTGGTTTTCATCCTTTTTTAACTTCTACCTGAGAATTATTTACATTTTGGTTACTGTTTTCTAAATTCAAATACCAAGAGTTTTAAGTATTTGAAAACAGAGATCAGTTGGGGTCCATTTCAAGTTATTATGTAGCCAGAGAATATGTATCTGGAAAGATGCTTAGGGAAGAAAAACAAATGTGGGCTTTTCTTCCATGGATTCAGGAACAGGATGTGTGTTTTCCTTATCATCACAGTGATTTACAAAGGGGAGCTGCTGTCCCATGATATAAACCTTCGATATGCCAAACCTGCATAACTGGCTTGCCTCTTAACGCATTCTCCAGAAACACAACATGTTGCCACCCTTGTCTTCCCTTATTGCCCCCTCACTACTTTCCTCACTAATCCTAAACCCTCTGAGAACATTTTGTGTGCAAAAACAAAACCTGAAAGATACTGCATAGACTTACAACTTGCGTTGGGAGCTCCAGAGATGACGTCTTGTCTGTCTTGGGTCTTTTGGACAGAGCTACATGCTAAAAATAAGTATTGAAAAACACTGATTCTTAATAAAGAAAAGCAAACTACAAAATCAAACCCTATCAACATATAAGCAAAGGGAAACATGCTATAGCATATGACATTAACGCTGATATTCCTAAATTCAAAATAATCAGTACTGTGTAGAAAATACAAAGTCTTTAGTAGCTGTTTTATTTTCTTTTTTTTAAAAAAAAAAAAAAAAATCCCAGTTCAAGAGAAGCTTTTCTGAGCCGCAAGGTTGTTATTTAAAAGGGAGGCAATGAGGACAGAGCTACGAGGTTTGCCAGCCCTCTTGGAAAGTTGTAGTGATCACATGGCAGGGCTGAGGCCAACTGTACCATGATGCATCCTATTTTCTTCAGGCAACAGGGGATGTAAATATTCATACTAGGACACTGGAGGTTCATACTCAAATCCCATTACTCCATAATGTGAATTTAGGTGCCTAGTTTTCCACGTGATCCAAGAAAAGCCTTAATAGAAAACACAGCAAAGTGGATTTGTTCTGTGAATTTTCCTAGGGCTTCCCCTTCCCTTGTTTGTTCATTTACTAGATTGATCACATTTCCAGTGTGTGATTTTCAGATATAACCAGTACTGACTTGTGGAACTCAAGGTAGAGGAAAGTGATAGAGGCAGTGAAATACGAAATAATAGATCTTAAAAATAGCTAGTACCCTGGATGGTAATGTTATAATGTTATCACATTACTTTGTACCAAATTCTTTCTCACTGCATCATGTTTAATTTTCAAAAGGGATGAAAAGAGAAGAGACTGACTTTAAGAAAAGGTCACACAGGAAAAAATCTTTAGAAAAATCCCTAATAAATTATATATTCGTTACCATGGCTTCTCCAATACGCTTCAGCTAGTATAATAACGTGCATATTGGTGGGAAGGCAGAAGGCTATTTTGGAAACCTATGGCCAGATACAGGTTTTCCAATACATGAAAAATAAATCCCGAGAACTGTAGCTGGGCATGACAAGGAATTCAGATGTGTTGTCATAATCTTTAGACAGAAAATTGAATCAGCAAAAAGAAAGAGGAAAACAGATAACATCTACTTTTTCCAGGTAACATCGAAAATTAGACATGATTCTGATTTTCTTCATCATAATTTTCCATTTGGGACTGAGTGCCAATCTACTAGCAAGTGGTCTGGGTGGCAATCTATTTAGTGTATTTCAGTGATCCTGGCTTTTGCATTAGATAAATAATGGGGAAACTGCGTGAATTTCTGCACTTCACATTCCACATCAGCTCCCAAGGTTCCTTCTTCAGTAACTTAGAAAGCCTAACAGAAAACACACAAGGATACTTGGTGCCTTCCCAGGTAGTCAGAGACAGTATTTTAAGGAAGAAAATGAGCTGCGGAGGCAATTCCTTCACCTCCTCAAATTAAGGAAGTTTACTTTCCCACCCACGTAATAGCAAAAGGGAGTATCTATCCCAAAGTTACTGTTTTGCTCCACAGCAAAGCCATAGGGTTAAAATATCATCTGAGAAATAACATTCCCAACGTGGGAGTTCAAAGACCAAAAGGTGTTTATATTCTTAACAAGATTTGTTTATTTTCACTAAGAAAATTAATTCCTTTGTATGTATGATAATATTTGCCACATTCTTGTAAGTATTGTTCTCTGGTGAAGTCATAATTACTTAGAGATGATCAAAAAGCACTGGTTATTCACTCATTTTCTTTGTTTATTCCTACCAACCTGTGCTTTGTGAAGCTTTAACTGGATACAGCTCTTCTGTTTGTGCAGGAAAAACAAACAGTTACCCAAGATGTCTCACAAAGCAACCATAGAAAATATTTTCACTGCCAAATTTATCTGTCAGTGCTCACTGGATTAAACAACAAAAAAAACCAAACAAAACCAAAAAATCCTTACCTTTAACCAATCCCTCTCTGACACTTGGAGTGATATTTTTCTCATAGGCCTTCTGAGAAATGAACTTTTCAATTTACCACAGGCCCCAAACTGTAACCCAAAATGACCGCAATGGCTGCAAATGCTAGCACCTTCTTCTGCTTATGGTGATGCAGTTTTGGTACGTTTTGTTGGCCTTTCAACTCTGGCCTGTGTAGAAAGAATACATTTTAAAAATGATATTTCAGATGCACAGTTGCTGTTATTTGTAATCGGATCTCAGTGTGCAAAGTCTCATGTGCAGAAACTCTATGTTTAAAAAAAAAACAAAACAAACCTGTGCTCAGTTTTCCACATGACCTAACATAACTATAAAAAGAGAGCAGTTGTGTAAAGAAATCCTGAGATCTTTCACCTAGCTTCCCTTCCGCCTGTCTATGTGCTTCTGGAAAATGCCATGTTACTGCGACAGTGACTTTCAAAGGCGGTCAGTCAGATCAGCTTGTGAAATCCAGGGTGATAAGAGAAAGAGGAGAGAAGGAAACTGAAGTTAAAAAAAAAATAAAAATATAGCTGCTACTATACTATTGAACTGCTTCATGTGGAGTTCTCCCAGTCAGTCGGGGTAATGCATTCGGAAGGAAGGAGAGAGTCGTACATTGGGTTCTTTCAAAAAAGACTTCTATTTTAATTATTAAAGCAGTGCTATCATACAGAATGTCTATATGGAATTGCTTAATTGTATGCTTTTTCTTTGGTGATTGGGGACGACACTATAAAATATGAATGTATTCTTTTATTTCTTGAGAGTGCCTTCTGAAGGACCCTCACATTTCACATCTATTTCATTCTGCCCTCTTTTCTCTCTGTTCTTGTCCATAGTGGTAGGGCTTTGGGGGAGAGGAAATATTCTTTTAATTTTTTAGTGAGGCTTTTCTGGTATCCATTTCCTCAGAACTGTGCCAAATGTGTTATTAGAAGGGATCTCTCCTGTTTGAGATCTCACAAGAAGATTCATAAATAAGAAGCAAAAATTCTATTACCTACTATTCTATTCTGTTGTACCCTCTCTAATTCTAGGGGGTACAACAACCAGAGATTCATAAAATCGTGTGTAATTTCCAGTTAAACTTTCTAATAGGATACGTCTGCAAGTGGCAGTATTTTCTAAGCAACCTGTCAGAAACAGGAAATTTATAAGATATTACTTAAGAAATCAGTGTTCCTACCTTCCCTGTTTTATAACAATTTTAAAATAGAACTTATGAAGTAGAAGCAGTACCACAATTTTGTAGCTTTCTCTACCTAAAACAATGTTTCATCGTTCATCCATCTACAGAGATTCTTCTGGATTTGGGCAAAAGCTAGTAGGCTGAGATCATAAAGTTACTAATACTCTGACATCACTTAGGAATTGCAGCCCCCTTCTCAAAAGGGATCTGTGACATGCCTGGACTATAGCATAAACTCGGATAATTGACACTGGGGCCCAAGCATCTGGGTTAGCTTAGCAGCAGATGTTCACAGACACTCTCTAAAGCCATCCTCGTGCTTCTGTGTTCTGCTGTTGCACTCCTGGGGGTATGTCACTAAATTTCTGAGGACATCTCCTGCATGTTGTAAAGCTCAGCTGCTCTCTGGTTAGTCCCCAAGCTATCCTTCTGGGGACGTGACAGGGAAGGGAGGATTTGCGGGAAGCGACTAGAGGATTATTAATACTTGCTGTTTCAACATGCCTCAGTATTACAATGGGAGAAAGCACAAATAGGAGCAGAATCAAGGCAAGCCAGTCAGACTTGACAATATTATTTGTTGCTGACATGTAATTTGGTGTATGAGTGGGAATGTGGGAAGCAAGGAAGAAAAAAAGAAAAGTCTGCTCATACTGTAGTGAGTATGTATCCCTAAGGATCTCTATCTTATTGACAAAGCACTTTGGCCGCCTAATGCTCTGAGACAATGTCACCAATTACATTAAATTACTCTAAAATTTAGAGTGGGTAGAAGCACTATTTATTAATTTGAGAAAATACAGCTGATAGGGCATCAGAATCCTGAAGATGAGAAGCAACAGCTAATTGCCTCTAGATTTTTGGTTCAAAACAGAAGTGGAGACAGATGTGTATTTCCTTTTGATCCATCTTTTTTATCTATGTATATCTCATTGTAGTAATTTCATAGTATCTCACTCCTGACAATCCCAGAGATATAACAAGGACAGGGAACTGAATCTACTCACACTGTAAAATTTCACATCTGCTGACAGCTTGTTTCCTTCTCAGTCTCTGTGTTATCACTATTCAGCGGATCATCAAGACAAAGACACTCATACAGTAAAATGCAACTTCTGTAATGTGTCAGTTGTGAAAATATATCAAAGGGAAACCACAATTAGAAAACTAGAAATGCCTTTAAGGACAGTGACATTAAGCAGAGACGACACCCAAAAGAATAAGGTGCAGATCTACGGTGATTATTGACAAGGAAAAACATGCCATAGCTTATGGACGATGCTGCAGGAATGTGTGGTTTATAAAAACTGGATTTCTCTTGAAAGTCACCAACCATCAGGCCCAGCTATGCAGGCATGTCAGCTTACAAATGAACACAGCTGCCAACGATTATGAAAGCATCCAGCTAGCCATGAGCCCGTCTGTGCTTAAAGTTGTGGGCTGAGCCTGTAAGACATCATGTGCTACCAAAAGCAATCAAGAGAATTAAAAAATAAATAAATATGGAAACTCAAAAAAGGATGCAATTAAGGCACGGTATTCTTATTCAAAGAGATTTAGTTATAACTTGACACACAAGTCCTCCACGTGACAGGACAGATACGTTTTGACAGCGCAGTGTTTAGAGGTAAAATAAAATATGCAGCCACATACAAGTTACTTGCTAGACTGTGCATTTCTGTATGCACAGCAAGGACAAGGAGAACCCCCTTGGGTGACTGTATAATGTAACTTTGCAAATCCATCGCTGGATTCATTACTTTGCACAGTATTCAGCAAAAACGAAATAGCCTCTGTCAGCACTGAAGACAGTGTGATTTCATAACAAACTTACTTCAGAACAATGTGTTTGTTGTGAGACTTTTGAGCCTACTAACTCTGCTGTGCCTGGAATAATGTGTCTGCAGCTGAACACAACACCAAGGCCAAAGGCTCAGGAAAGCCAGACCTAAGTATTCGGAGTGTTTCAGATGTGATGCTAGGAGAAATCTGGATACAGACTACTTGTGACAATTCTTAATCACAGGGGAAACTATTATCCTCAGTAAGTAAGCAACTTTATTTTGCCAAGCTGGAAAAAAATGGTATTGAACTTCTCCAGGTTCCCTAGGAATTGATGTTGGATTCAGTACTGAGTGGAATTTTTGGAAGTTTTGTGTTCAAAACCCTTTAGATAAGATCCCACATTCATGTTGCTCCATGTGAAAGGAAAAAGAGCATCTGCCTGTGAATTAATCACTATTTAAAGATAGGAAACAGGTTAAATATTCAGTTTTCACGAGAGATAAAACATTTTTCTGTCTCAAATTGTACAAGGATCTGTTCTGAGACCCATGGTGTTCAACACAGTCATAAGTTATCAAAAAAAGTCAGTTAAGAATGGCAAGACAAAACTTGTTGATAATACAAAACTACTGAACGTAGTCAATCTACAAGTGAGCTGTAGAAGAGTCTTATGATTTTAAGCAGCTAGATAATAAAATACCCAAAGAAAAAAAAACAACCAAACAAAAAAAACTACCCCAAAACACATAACAGCCGATAAACATATCAACTATGCAGTTCGCTTGACAAGTTAGCTCCTGGACAGGCATACCAGAGAAGGGAGAACCATCTCCCTGCTCTGTCTGTAGCTTCTGAAAGCATTCAATACTGACTGTTGTCAGTGGCAGAAGATTGGTGCAGGATGGATCAAGGAAAAAAAAATAATTAAAAGTGAGAGTCATGCAGTCAGTGCTTTAGAGAAAGTGATGTTTCCTTATAATTTTTTTTCCCAGACTTCTATAACATGCACTTTATAGTGGAGCCTGGCCACAGAAGGGACGTCAAAATCAAAATCCTTATCTCTTCCAAACAGACTCAACATCACTCAGCAGTTGTCTTACTATCATACTTGGTCCTCCACCAAGGTTTGAATCATCTTACATTGTGGTACTCAGCTGTCATCACTCCACTTAAATGTGCTTGCCTTTGAGTGCTGCTGTTCCCAGTTATGCATTACACTGGTGCAGCACTTTGAGGTCCTGTAGAATATCCAGTGTGACATAAGAAAACATTTCATAAATGCATTTTAAATGAACTTAGTTGTGCTAAAGATGATGATTTCAGATTCTGTTACTCAGCCCACTCTATTCAGATGTGTAGGAAGATTTAGCTGTTTAAATTTTTCTGTATTGCTATGGCAACCCTCATTCTCCAGCAGGTGCTTGCAACAGTACACAGAAACACATTCAATTTTCAGGCAAGCTGCATACCACTCCTGAGAATTAGGGCTCTGCCCCCCTAATGAAACACACACCTAACTGCCATTACATTTAATTTGACTCCTAAGCACATACCAGTTTACTCTGCAAAATTTATTGAGCTCATTACCTGGCCTATTTTGCAAGTCCAAATCACATGGACACATATACTCAAATCACTTGGGTTAAGTGCAGTTGCAGACTGAGAAATAACTCTAGTAAGCATGGCACTGTGTGGCTTTACATAGGTGACTGAGTGGCTCCCACATCTGATTTTACTCAGTATCACTGAAAAATCATTTCCTCATGCATCACAACCTTGGGGCAAGGGGCAGGGAGAAGGAGGGAGAGGAGAAACATCACACACATGCTGCTTTCACCATTCATGTCAGGAGCACTGGAAGAGGGATTGCCATACTGATGGACAGCAGAACATTCTATATCTTTGAAATATTTGGATATTTACTAGGTGTGAATCCCTGTGCAGAAGTAAGGTAATCCAGGGTCCCCAAAATTGGCCAGTATCTAAATATAACAAACTGCAAAGTGACTCTTTGTAAGTTAGCAGATGGTTTTCACAACTGCCAGGTCTGCACCTCATCTGGGATCTGCAGCAAGCTGAGTTCTTGATGGCTGAGGGTAAAGCATAAGTCCAAATGTTTCTGTAAACCAAAAGTTGCCTCTCAGTTAAACCTGTGCCGTTGCATCAAGTACTATGTAATATACAAAGACAAAACTCCCGTCTACATCTCAGGGATTTGTTTTCCTAAATGATTCTTCATCATTTCAGATAAATGGAAAAGAGCTTGTGAGGACTGTTCTCCTAAGAAATTCCTATATTAATGAGGGGAAAAAAAACTTGACAAAAGAAAGAATCGAATCTCTCTTGCAAAGGAGAAACAAGAAATGTTATTTGCCAGTCACAGAAGGATGAAACTATTCCCCTATGATAATTATAATAATCTCTCTGAAGTGAAGACAAATCATTACTACTCTGTGGAGGAAAGGAATATCCATTTATCCACTGACTGCAACTTTTTCTTAGTTAGGGACCTCATACCTGCAATGAATTACAAAGCTGGCATTCTCAGTGTCCTGTCTGAATTCTCTTCCGCACACTGAAGGGTTCCCTGAGAACTTGTCTTTTAATAACCATAACCCAAAACAAATCTTATTGTAGGTTCTTCCTCCAGCAACTCAAAGGGGATCAGCATATTCAGCCCGTCATAGGGTTAGCTATGACAGCTTCGTCTCTCCCAGCTGGAAATGTTTCGGTAGTTGTTTCAACTCAGTTTAAGCTTGGAAGAAGCAGCTAAAAAGCACTGCAAAAAGGTGTTGTTTGTCTATGACACTGGGAAACTCTCAACAATGAGTGTGGGCAGATGTGAGAATGTATCAATCAGTTCATTCCCAGATATTGCTGAGTGGGGAAAAAATCCCTCCATTTATATGGAACAAGCTGCTCAAAAAAACATCATCAAAACAGTTCTCAGAGATTAATAAAGTTAAATAGTTTTTCCCAGACCAGATTTTCATGCACATGAAAAACTATTGCATCCAGGGGTCTTACCCTGTGAACAGCCAATCTTCTTCCCAAGCAAAGCTGGCTGCATAGTTCATTTCATTTCTCTATTTGTTGCTTTATTCATAGTCATTTCAAAATGATCTAGCTTCAATAATGGGAAAACACTGCAAGAAAAATGTGGGTTTTCTTTCAAATGTTTTCGTTATTGGCTATTCTGTGACCTAAAAAAATGCTCACAAACATGCTTTTGAAAGGATTAGCTATTGCAATAATCACTTCAATAAAAAATTGTTTTTAAAAAAAAGCACCTCAGGACTACTATTTCAATAAATGAAAAATGTGTCCCTTCACACCTTGCTAAATACAAGCATGTTTGAAAATCTGACTTGTTCTTTCTTAATGCTTTAACATTTCAGTGGCTGCGGGTCAGCACCCAGGAGATCACTGCCAGCTACGATCCCTTAACCACGCTGCCTTCATCTTCTCTCTCCTAGGTTGAGATACACAGAGTACCTGTTATCTTGGCCAACACCAATGCCTTGGGCAAGCCTCTCACTGGTAACCACAATGCGACTGACTGGAACTTGACTGTACTGCAGCGAGAAGGTTTGTAACTTCTTGTCTTGGTAGCCCGAGGCCACTGTGGTGAGCAGCCCGCAAGGGGACCAGCTCTCGCTCATGGATGTTGCTTCCTGCAAGAACCACGCTAGGAAATGCCAATCAATAGCAACAGAAAAACAGTAAGGAGGAAGCACCAGGAAGGTTTAGCACCACCATTACTCAGTGCCAATCTGCCTTTCCAGAGACCCTGGTTTTCCCTTATAGTGATCAGTGACTAACACCTTTTCAACATATGGCTGTAAATACCCACCACGTTCTCACCTGCACCTCATCTGCTCTAGTTGTATCTTCCAGTGTCTCGCCCACAGGCTGACAGGGTTTGATCAAAGCGAATTGTTAGAAATTATTATGCAAATTCACTCATCAGTGAATGTGCGTTGAATGACACTGAAAATTACACCAACCGTGGCAGCCAAGACACCTTGAACCATGGCTAATGATGCACAACCCTATTTGCATTTCTCAAGTGAATGCACCCATTTTGAGTTTGAAAAGCTAAAATGGGACAAGAAGTTGGCAGTGGGCTTAAAGGGGGAGGTTACAAATTGCATCATTCACAGGAAGCACTGAAGGAAAGCACTCCCGCTCAGAGCAAGGAATCTGATTCCCATTACCAAGAAGATGCATTTACTTCTTTTTGAGCAGCAAAGATCCTCTTCAAGTTACCCCGACCCCGGTAAGACTAATACAAGGAGTTTAGTACAGCACAAAGAGCTTTGCTGCTCAGATTTATTGGAGATGCAAGAGCAGACAGGCAGACTCAAGATAGGAAATAGCATGCATCACCCACTCTTGAGTTTCCTCTCTACAGCTCCAGTAAGTGTGGGTTTTGGCATGCACACTGGAAAAAAATATTTTCCATTAATAGTCTGGACTAATGTATTAGACCAGTGCACTGCCTTCCAAGAACTGAGAGATCCAAAACATGTTTAATTTAGTCTAAATAGGGCCCCTATGATCTACAGTACTTCCTGGATACTTGTATATGCATGTCATTTTATAGAGACAGGTACAGACATATGGTTTGCATTTTCCTTTAGCTAATTATTTTTTCAGAGATTCAGCACTAGAACTGATGAGAAAAACACTGACGGAATCATGTTCTGTTGGGAAATGCAAGTGCCTTCAAATGGAAAAAAAGTATTAAATTCATCATCAGAAAAATTTGCATCCAAACCTTCATTCTGATCCAGCAAGGGAGCAGACGCACTTTGCGACCTGTGTTTTCAAAGAACACAGCTCGCATATCAAATACTTTTGCTTGGTGAAATACTTGTGAACATGCAAGAAGCTGCAAATTATTCACAGATGTTATTCAGCAAGCATGAATGAAGACACTGCCCAGCCCTACCACATGATTGCAAGCCACTTGTGAGCCAAAAGAGGCGCGAAAATCCTTACTAATTATTATCCCAGCCTATAAATTTGGACTAAAGGAATGCACTGAGATTTGCATGCATCTCTCTCTCTCTCTCTTTTTGTTAGCTGAATATTGCCATAAGACTTTTTTTCCTCTTTAGAGCTTTAGCCAGGTCTCACAGCATGCTTTTAGACTGCACATGAAACACAGCATGAAATAATCTGTCACCTTTCTTTAACAGGCCATTATTTGCAGTCTTCTGGGCCAGCTTTGAATCGGATCTGCCACTCTTGGCGAACTGAAATGTTAATATCCCTTTGATATTCAGTTGCGTTTTTGCCAGGCTGGATGAAATAACTTATGCTGGAGCCCTGATAACAACTGTCCGCTGAGTATTGGGATGTCCACATAAGACAGGAAAAAAGCTACAGCTGAAGAAATTTCAGTTCATCATCATTTCTAAATAGGAAAATACAAAATTAAATGTGGTGCAGCTTTGTAATTTATCTGACAAAAAAGTGCAGCAGTTCTTTAAACAAATGGGAAGAAAAAAGTCTCAGGATGCAATCACTGAAATACACACCAAAAACTGAGCTGAAAAGTGACAATGCATTTTATAATCAAAAAGTAAGTGGGAATGGTAAGTAAGTCTAGACACTTCCTCACAAAATTATGGACATGCTTATTGGCCAGACTGAGTTTTCTTGAATGACAAAAAGCCATTCCCTGAGAAAAGACACAGAAGAATCCTGTGAATATTTGAATACAAAAGCAAGCATACTGACATCTTTCCTCATAACGTAGCTGGGTTTTTCTGGTAGTTGCCAAGATGATGATGATGAAGTAGTATTAAAAATCATGCAGATTAGAATAATTGAAAGTCTGTGGGTTTTTTTCCCTATTCTAACCAGATTCAAATAACTCTTTATGGAAGGAAAAACTCTGACTACGTTGCCCTACTGATGTGTTTTACAAGAAGGGAAAAAAAATATTTACTTCTCTCAAAAAGCAAGTCTGGTTCCCAGCTAGCCCATCTACAAATGACTTTGCATTTATAATAACAAAGAAATGACATAAGGTCCCAAGACTGTTATCTAAAAAAATCTTTTTAGTCCACTTGTGTATGGCTGGAAGATGCCAAATACAGGATCCCACAATTGACATTGAGACAAATTGCCTTTAACCTACATGCACCAGCTTTAAAATTTCAACTTTTTTTTAATAGCTTTTTTTTTACTGTCTCAATTTAAATATCTTTGAACAGGCATTACCTTTCCTCTACTTCTTGGCTGTACTGAAAACTATGTGGAGATTTGCAGTTCAGGTTAGATGGTGGATTTTAAAGCACAGCAGTTATGAAGTTCAAAATAAGGCCAAAGTATCAAGCAAATTTAAGATTAAGTTATTAATCTTCAGAGCAATGATATCACACAGATCGCATCTATTTCTGCGTTCCCAGCTGAGCCTCAGTCGTTGGTCCTGAAGGGTGGAGTTACATTCTGCAAAATGGTAGCAGAACGGCTTGAAGTATCTGATTTATTACTTATTGTTTGGATTAACTGGGTTGTAGTAAGGCATTAGCATAAAGTGGCTTGGAAGTCTGCAGAAGGTTTGCTCTTGGATCTCATAACAGTCCCACATGAGCCATCTGTAAATGATCAAAAGGCGTCAAGTAGCTGAGAGCAAGAGAAAACCTTCAGGAATTTATTTAGATCTTTGACTAAACAAAACTTTATCAAACTTACAGTTCTCTATTTATTTGGTTCTTCAAGACTTTTCTTCCTGTAATAAACAACTCACGTTCCAGATCTGGCTATATGGACAACTGTAAATGTCCTGCACATCCAGCCTGGCTCTGAATATGCAGCTAAGTTCTAAAAATGTGTTTATAAACATATATTTTTAGATATTCTCTAGACATTTAGAACTGAAGGCTTTCTGAGCAGGAAATGCTGGGAGGTCGGTCCCTCTGCTTTCAAGATACTAATAAGGAACACATGGAAAGGATGTAAATAATTCCTGCATTGTTTGAAGTAAAAGATTAAATACTGATGTGTGCCAGCATAGAAGCTATATGTAGGGATAACTGCCAAGTCAAGGAGTAAACTAATAAGGGTAAAGGTAGAAAAACTAACAGTTAGATTCGAATAAGGCTCCAAAATTCTAATGCTTTTTAAAAGATTATCCAAATTTGTCTGAACTTCCTGACATCCTCCTGTCTTCTTTTATGCCAAGCTCTTCTCTATTCATATTTAACTTTATCCAATCCATTTTTAGCAGCTCAGATCATTTGCCACTGACCAAATTTCCACAAAAAAAATTTAACAGGCTTCCTGATTCTATTGTCTCACACTCCATAGTGAAGATATGTCATTTAGTCATCCTACTTTGTGCTTCATTTGGAGGTTAAAATTTCATACACAGATAAAGATGCCATTTTCTGCCCACTAATTCCTGTTATGCTTTGTGTCTTTACAACAAATGCCATACCTAGTGCATTCAAAGTTATGACGTCCATATCTTGTACTTCTCTTGTAGTTTGAAATGGACACATGCACTAAAACACTGTGGAGAAATTCTCTTCAGTTTTTAATCTGTCCCAGTTGAGAACCTGTTGGAATTCCCAACTTATTGCTGAATTATTGCATTGCTGAATCTAGACCATGACATGAAGATTTGGGGTAAAAATGTGCAGTTCCATTTTTTTCCCCTTCTCTCTGAATAGGTGTTTTTATCCTTTCTGGATACACAGCATAACAACGCTATGCAGTCAGGGTACAGATGACTGGGGCTTTTATCATTCTATAAGTTTTTCATTATTGTCCCAGAGAATTTTACCATTCTCCTAAGTTTCTCATGAAACTGCTCCATCCAATGTCAGGATCACTGGGAGTTTTGCATCACTGCTTCAAATAAAACATGATTATCAGCTAGAGAAGATGTGCACTGGAAAAGGCAGAAAGTATGCGTGTGAACACACAAGAGTCTTCCCAACATGCATCAACATTTCTTCCCAGCCTGAATGTGTCAATACATGTGCAGACAGCATGCAAGGGAATAGTAGGAGGGAGAGCATGAAAGGGGTAAAATTGGTGTGAAATAGCAAAATTTATCCAAACAAGCTCATTCCTCTTACTTTCCTCTCAGGCTAAGCATGTTACTTATCATGAGAGTCCAGCATAAGCCGAACTAGCCAAAGGACACATTCATTTAGTGGTCACTCCTGCAAGACCATGAACGCTTGCCTCAGGAATCTGAGCACTTGGTGGCAGAAGGCACTAAGCATCCTACAGGATGAGTGTAACTCCAATCTCTCTGATCCAATGTAAATTCACCTATTTTCTAATCCCTCCCAAAAAAATAAAATCAAATGAAGGCAACCTTACAAATGTAAATATTGGTCCCTTTTAACTCCCTGCTAGCATTGCTGCATTACTTTAAATACTTAAAAATACAAGATATATTGTTTAAAAAAATCAGAATTATAGAAATTTCATAAATTAACCTATAATGATCATATAATTGGCATTTTTTCCAATTGTATCCACTGAGATTTGCTAATTGGTATTGTGTTATTACATTACAGAGCCCTAGTAATGCCTTGTAACAGCACTTACTGACTTCACCTCAAGACATTTTGCCTAAGAACACAAAGACGTACTCTCAGATGGTTTAAAGCACAGTTTAAAGTAAAGAAAAGAAAAAAGAAAGCCTTCTTTCCATAAGCTTTTGGTAGGTGTTCAGAGATACTGCAGTTAATGTCGGTTATTGCTGTGGAAGGAGTATTTAAGCTCCTTTTTCACTTCAGCTTTCCAAAAGCAGCAATTAAGAGCAGAAAAGCAAAAGAAAGAAGGAAATTGGAAGAACAGCTGAAGGCAAGAAAAAAAGGAAAGGGGGGAAAAATGAGAGAATCATAAGGCATAAGAAAAGAAAAAGTGTAAAATTAAACAGAAAGTCTTTCAATTTTAAGAAAATCAAAGCCTCCAGGAGCACAAAGGAAATTTATAAAAATCTCTAACAAGAAAATTACAAAAGCCAACCCCTCCACCTCAAACATAAATAAGACAAAATGCTTGGAACAAGAAACAGGTAAGCAGGGAAAGTCCATTACATCAGGTGCCCAATGATGGAGAAGTGTTTGTGCTTACAGACCTAATCCAAATTAGCCCTAGTTTTGTAAGAGCAGTTCCTTTCTGCAGCTTCTTTCCTTTTCTTTGTTTCTTGCTTTTCCTTGATTATCAGCAGCTAATAAGATACGTATATCTGGGAAGTATTGCACTGAGGAATACTTAAATCTATCCTAACAATTTCAGTCCTTAATTCCTTTCTATGCTGGCTATTCTTGAGTTTGTGCACTCCTTAGACATTCATATACAAGTAAGCAAGGGTCATCAGACCCATATAGCAAATGTCAAATTCTTCTACACTAAAGAAATGGAAATACAGTATTCTGCTTCTGAAAGAATAGGGCTGAGGGCTAAGTACCATAATTTTATTTCAGATACTGTCATTTTCCTGGAAAGTCAGATGTCTGAAAGAGTCATCAGTTCTGACTAGTTACTGAAGAGGCAGTTGTGAAGACATTCAAAGCCTTTCAATACTAAGGCATTCCTTTTCTGTCACCAAGTAAGCTTTAGAAGCAATTTGGTCCAGATAGATACTTCTGTCCGTTGACCTTCTGGGATAAGACAGCCCCTAGTTCCTCTCAGAAATATGTTTGAAATGCGAATTCCTCACTGAAGAAAAGCATATACGGACTTACAATAGAAACAGTTCTTGAGAGTCTGAAAAGCCTTTTCACATACTTGAAACTTTGTAAAGGAAATGCATTCTTGGTTAGATCTATTAACAAGGCTTCTACAAGGAAACCTGACGTAAAAGTTTCCTGTGGAGAAGTCTCCGAAAACTACAAATGGAGTAGATTATTTGCACTCTAGGGATAAGGACAGGCCTGGTCTGTAAAGTCAATCAAGTGACTAAGAAGGTCCTGTTATTTGTTCTTGTTATTAATTAAACAGAGCATTTGCTATCAAACCAACCTCTCCTAACATGTAGGTTTGTCAGATGGCAGTGATCCAGTTTCAGAGTATTTCTGTGAATGTCAGATGCCTGCCCAGTCCTACTTATGGAAATGTATTGACCCTAGAACAAAGAAAAAAAATTTTTTTCCTGTGAATCTACCATAGCCAGGCAGGCTTTTCTATACATCAATAACCGGTGATTCAACTCAAACCTAAGCAGCAAGGTGCATATCAAAGATAGAAAAGTAGCAGCCAGAATGCCAGGAGCAAGAGAGACATCTTACCATGCTGACATACCTGCTTTTCTCAGCTTGCTAATTAACTCTGTAAACTAATTTCATTCTCCTCCCTGATTCTGGAGCTCACTTGCTCAGAATTAATTTGCACCTCTCTGTAAACCTTTGCAACTTATGGTCAGATGTACATTTTTTTCTGGAAATTGAGGTAAAACTCCGCACCGTTTCACTTGGAGATAGACAGAGCCTTGCTATGCACTTTGAGCCCCTACTTGTGGTTTTGCTCTTTCATGCTTTGCTTTTTCTCAAGAGTCAATGCTATTTCTAAGTTTTCTGTCTGTCTTGCAGCTTTCACCCTCTCACGTTGTAGCCTCAAACGACTCCAGAGGACAATTAGTGCAAATTCTGCCTTACTGTCAAAGCATACTTAGGCATTCATAGTGCAAGTCAAATTCAAGAAGAAGTGGGGAAATAGAAGTCCGAAGGTTCTTTGAACTGGGAAGTGTTGAGCAGCTCCTGAGCCGCATGTGGGTGGCGAGAGATTAGTTCATGGAGACTGCCTGTTCTCAGCACAGCATGATGTAAGCATTGCCAATGTTATTGCAAACCCATAGGAATTAATGCAAGGAAAACTGAAATTATAACAAAAGTCACTTTTCCTCCCTTAATGACTTGAATACTTAGATGGCAAAGTATAATCCTTCACAAAATCTCAGACCTGTACTTCCACACCACAGGAGTGTGCTTGTCAGAGTTAGTTATCTGTCAAAGTACAGGCTGGGCAAAGGGAAGGGGAAAAAAAGCTGAACTGAGGCTTGTTACTTGAGAAGTGCCTTGGTTTCCACTTGTGTTCTGCTGAGGTTGTTTACAGAGTTGTGCTACAGCTCTACTAAAGGAAAAATAGTAGAGTTTTCAACATGCAATCTATACGAGCATCACTTCCTCATGTATTTCATGCCCTTAATTAAAAAAGTCTTGTCAGAAAATTAAAACACCCTAAACATTATTTTTCTCTGCTCTAAATGTACAATGCTGAAGCCTTGTTACTGAACATGGTTTAATGTCAGCACAGGCAGAGTCCTGAATAAACAATTAATTGTTGGACAGAGAGGAAGACACCTTATAAGCACTAATTTGCACATAGATCTGTTAGTCCCATTGACACTTTTAAAAGCTGTGAATTGATTTCCATGAACCACACAGTAAGCTCTGTGTCACAAATGTAAAATAGATATATAGTGTATGCATTCACATGATCTCTCCAAGTTATCTTAACCCTTAGAGTCCGTAGGGCAACTGGAATTGAAATTGCATATCAGTTTAAGCTGTACCTACTGCACTCCTCCTCACTTCAAAATATTTCTGTCTCTCTTTGGAAGTCAATTCAGAGAAGTAGGAGTCACTCCAGGAACTTAATTTGTATATCAAAAAGTCCAGTAATCATCTCTGCTTCTTTTATGAAATCAAACATTCAATAAACCTGTGCAAAAGAATATGCTAATTTGAGTGCTTCCTGTAATGTCAGATAATAGTATATGGTTGCAGTTAATTTTCCAGATTTAAATTGTATAAGGCATTTCTGAGTGCATAGGAAATGAAAACTCTCATTGAAATCAGTAGAAGTTTTATTTCAGAAAGACTTGCTGGGATTCAAAATCCCTTACAAGATTGATTCCATAGGACTTGGCTTCAAAACTCCCTTCTCTCTTCAGATCAAAGTTC
>NW_009592843.1:69276-94636 GCF_000690535.1 Cariama cristata
TTTCCAAGTAATGGTGAGATAGATAATATTCAATACACTGCACTTGACTGTGCCAAAAGATAGCTAATACGACGGAGAAAATAAGTAGATGGAGAAAAAGGAGATATGGGCTAAGTAGAAAAGAAATACTGAAGTATGTTCCAGCATGTAATTCTGAATAAAGCTCTCTGCAGAGTATTTAAACAAAAACAAGGAAAGCAAAAAAAAACCCAACAAACAAAACCAAGGTTTTGGTTTGTTGGTTGGTTGCTTGTTTGTTTTTTTTTTTCCAGAAATGATTGACAAATTTTAGATGCCATCTAATTTTTTCCTCATCCATCACTCACTAACCCTGCAAGCCAAACAAATTCTTTCCCACCCCCTCGTCCAGTTTCCAAAGCCCCAAAGCTACGTTTTTTACTAGACACAGCTTTAGGTAGGCTTCAAATCACCATGTCTCCTTTTCTACCTTTCATTCTCAGCAGAGACAAATGACCTTCCAAGGCTCTCAATTTAATGACAGCATATCCTTAACCAAGTGGAAAGCAGAGAAGAGCACTTGATCTGCTAGCCCATACATCCAAACTTGGTCTTTTTCAAGTCCACACCAACCTTGGTGGCTCATTAAATAGTATATCTTGTCTGACCTTGTGCAATACCAGAAATCAATAATACTAACAATGCAACAGAGACTAGCAAAAATACTGAGCTTAGATTTGGATTTTGGAAATCGACATGCACTGGTATGAAAGCTTGGATATTGGCCAGATAAAGAGGTCAAGAGGTTAGTCATTCTACAGCATTTTTAATCCAGCCTTCATTTTCTTGCAAGAAAATGTCATATTTATTGGTTACTAATAATGTGTCATAGAACCATTGAAGTTGGACAGGACCTCCTGAGGTCCTCTAGTCCAATGCTGCTGCTCAAGCAGGGTCAGTTTGTCCAGGTTTTGAAGCAAGTGTCCAAGCAGCATGCAGGTTTTGAATATTTCTACAGACTCCATGACCTCTCTGGCTGTCGTCGTCTATATTTTTCCTACCAAATTACTTTAGAAAGTTGTACAGTGAGCAACATGTAGCAACCCAGTAGCATCTCAATAGTTTTCGTTACCAGTGTATATGATTATCTCTGAAGATTGTTATATATTTGATTCCTGATTCCAGACCTTTTCTTGAACAATAAAGCTCAAATGCATACAATATCTCATGATGTCTACATCCTATTTGATGTTAAGCTATTATTCATGATGCAACTCTGAGAATAAAATATAAGAACCTTTAAAGAACATATTTTGACCCTTCTTTCCCTTCCACATCCCTGCAGCGTTTTTCCCAGTCCCCAGATGAAAACTTTCAGATCAGATACAGTTTTTCATATAGATTTTGAGAAAGTATTAGTAGACCAGAAAGAGACAGCGAAGAGAAGGAATGATTTGAGGTGCCCTGACGGATATGATGATAACTTCCAGTATGACCTCCTACAATGTCAAATTCCTTGCATTCCAGCAACTTTTCACAAAAGGAAAGGGAAACGGAGAAAGAAAGGGCACACTGTGGATTTTGCTGTCTTCATGGGGGTGGGTGACTAACTGTTCTTGAAGCTTTCTTTCCCATCTCTACAGGATA
Organism: Cariama cristata; assembly: GCF_000690535.1. Classification (NCBI taxonomy): domain Eukaryota; kingdom Metazoa; phylum Chordata; class Aves; order Cariamiformes; family Cariamidae; genus Cariama; species Cariama cristata. The sequence goes on from NW_009592843.1 coordinate 70,882, forward strand.
TCGGAACTAACAAAAGATACCCAGATTTTGAAGCAGACGCAGCTCATAAAATGGAAGAATTCATTCAAGAAATGGGAGACACTTCTTTTTGGCTTGGACTTGGCAAAAGGAACAGTTGTATTTATGATAGAGGAAGGTTTACCTTTATAACTGAGGAAAATGTGAAAACCGTAAAAAGAATTACTACTACAAATACCATATAATCCAATCCTGCCCCTAGTTGAAGTCAACCGAAATTTTGCCATTGGAAGCAGGACCAAGTCCTTTCCAAAAAAAGTGACACAGGTCCTTCTTTCCTATTCATTCAGTAGGAGAAATGTGGTAAATACATACTTTCCTGCCTGAAAATCATTTACAAATATATGTTTTGGACCACTGACTGGTCAATTTGAGGACCTCAGTGTAAGTCACTTTTCATTGTTCAAAAGAAACTACTGTAAGAGACACAAGATATCTGTAATTCATTGACTTAACACTATGTAGGTATCCTAACTTATGCCACATGAGTTTTTTGTTACTCTTAAACTAAGCTATATTCAACTGGGAACACATAATTCTAGAAAGTATTATATCCTCCTGCACAGCTTTCAGGAATAGTTGTCCTAGCACTCTTGCCAGAAGACCTTCAATTGATTCATCTCAGTGAATTCATATCAATATAATTTTTATTATGCAACTACAAAACCAGGTGTATATGCTAATGTTCTGACAACAAACAAATGTGGGTGTGGTATAAGAAGATTTTTTAAAAATTACAGACTGACTGGCCACATTAAGGTTTTATATAACTTACTTTCTAGAAAAAGGAAATAATATTGGATCTCAGTGCTGAATTAAGCACTATGGCACATCAGAAAATATCAGTTTAGGAAATATTATATATATTATAATATCTAGTAGAATATTTAGAAGAATATAGCAGTTATATAGCAGAATAGTTAGAAGAATTGTAAGATCGGTAAGGAACTGGGTGAAGTGGAGATAGCAAAGCTTGTGCTAAAAACTGGGGCTAGAGGGATGTTTCTGATATGGTGCTTCAAGGATCACTCTTGTTAACAATCTCATGCATTATTTTCATTAATCATCTTGACAGATAGAGTATAAGTATGTTGATAAATTTCCTGGTGATGCAAACACAAGATGCACTGTAACTTCAAGGAAAGGCAAAAGGAGCATTTTGAGATGTGAAGTTATAGAAAAGGGATGAAAGACTATAGTAAAAAGTATAAGGTCATGCAGTTAGGGACTAGTAATAGTTCTTGCTTTATACTGTGAATTTTTCAGCAAGAAATAACAGAAAGATACAGATATTTATCAACAAGCCACCAGTGCAGGGAAGATACAAAAAAGCTGAATGTAGTTCTGCTGCCTCAAGAAAGATATTTCCACAAAACCAGGGAAGTGTGTATGTCATGTATGAAACACTGCTGTGTCCCTGCCAGCAATGCTCTACGTTTCTTCTCACAAACCTTGAAAAAGATGAACTCATATTGAGACAGAGGCCTTTTTCAGTAAGGTGTCTTACCATCTAACAAAAGTAAGGGCTCTAGGATAGCTTAGATGGTGAATCTACCTGTGAATACTAAATAAAACATCTTATCTTGCTTATTCATAGGTACAAGGCTCAGCAATAACCATTTGTCCTCAGGAAATTCCCTATGCAGGTAAACATCATAGAAGACATTTATTATATGGCATACTGTTAGCACAAGACTAAAATTGATATTTACTGGCCACTAATACAAGTAAGGTTTGGAATAAGAAAAGTTTTCTAGGAACAGAACAGTGTGATACTGAAGCAGCATTCTTGTATCAGCAGTGGAAGACAATCCTCCTGCTTGAAGACAGAGTGTGATAAAGTATAAAAAAGGCTCTAGAACAAATTAGCTTGCAATTACAGAAACTGGAAATTGTATCTGCAGATAGTCCATACTGTTACACTACAGACAAATATCTTTTTACTCACAAACACATTCTACTTCCTAATTTTTCCTCTGATTTAGTATTTACTAATTCTAATTTAAGGCTACAAAGGGAAATAAAACATTCTTACGTCCTCCTTTTCTCCTTTCATTAGTAGAATCATCCAAATAAATCACAAAATCAATGTTTATAGAGCAACTTTTATTCTGAAGAGCAACAGATTTTATGTTTTGACACCCTGAATGCAGTTATTGCTAAGCTGTAGAGCAACAACTGGATAACAGCACCCAGACTGTAAAAAAGGATGAGGTCTTCTTCAGTCTTATTAGAGTGCCTATTAGAGCCACAGAGCCCAAGTTACAAGAAGCAAAGGCAGGGACTGGGAGAATGAAGAACTGCCCACTGTAGGAAAAGATCAGGTTCGAGATCATCTAAGGAACCTGAAGATGCACAAGTCCATGGAACCTGATGAGACGCATCCATGGGTCCTGAGGGAACCGGTGGATGAAGTGGCTAAGCCACTATCCATCATATTTGAGAAGTCGCGGCTGTCCGGGGAAGTTCCTGCTTAGCGGCTGGCCGGGGAAGTGCCTGCTGACTGGAAAAGGGGAAAAATAACCCCCATTTTTAACAAGGGAAAAAAGGAAGACCCAGGGAACTACAGGCCAGTCAGTCTCACCTCTATCCCTGGCAAGATCATGGAGCCAGATCCTCCTGGAAACTATGCTCAGGCACATGGAAAATAAGGAGGTGATTGGCAACAGCCAGCATGGCTTCACTAAGGGCAAATCTTACCTGACAAATTTAGTGGCCTTCTATGATGGGGTTACAGCGTTGGTGGATAAGGGAAGAGCAACAGACACCACCTACCTGGACTTGTGCAAAGCATTTGACACTGTCCCACACAACTTCCTTGTCTCTAAATTGGAGACACATGAATCTGATGGATAGACCACTGGGTGGATAAGGAATTGGCTGGTTGGTTGCACTCAAAGATTCGTGGTCAATGGTGGAAGGTGTCCCTGCCCATGGCAGGAGAGTTGGAACCAGATGGTCTTTAAGGTCCCTTCCAAACCATTCTATGATTCTACGATGAATATAATTTTTAGGGAACTTCTAGTTTCTCCACTGCATAAGAAGAGTCCCAGTTTTTAAGAAATCAACAAAACTTTCTGCATTGCCTGTAATCTTAAGAGACATTTTTCCCCACCTATCTGTAAGCTCACAAAAATTAATAAGTTGCATTGACACTTCTACGATACAGTTCTTTGGTTCTTGGCATTCCAGATTTAAATTATCTGAAGCAAATGCATTAAATCTGAGTCATCTATTATCTTGCATTTTTAATTACTTTCTTGCACATGTTAAAATGAATGGCACTTTAGGGACTGTTTAAAATTGGCCACTCATTTGTAATGTATGGTAGAATAATACATTTTAAAAGCTTATCAGTATGTCAAGGTCTAGTCATACACAGACCATACATTTAAATAACAGGTACATTTTTATAAAAATCAATGTCTGTCCCATGGTCCATTACTAAAAATAGGTAGTTAATAATGAACTTTCATTTTTAATGTCTGATTATTTTTTTTTTTTTTCCAGCTCAGATACTGGCTGAAAGTATCAACAGAGCTATTACTGCTGTGCCTAATAACAGCAGATACTTTCAGGAACAGGCATTTGATTAGTCATTAATGAGAAACAGTTTGTAACAGTCTTAATCTTTGAAGTCTAAAGATTCTGTGAGGTTTAAAAACTGAGAAGGACTTCCAAAAATCATTAAATGCGAATGAATGCTTTGACCTTGCAATAGTCAAGCACTTAGTGCACTGTTAAGTATTACTACGCGAGTGGTACTAACAAGTCTAGTAAATAGTGATGTGCATATAGTTAAGCACGTGCTTAAAAACTCCACTGAATCACAGCCCAGATACGGCATCCATCTAGGTGCTGCTACTTTGACAAATTATACTGTCAATATTACAAGAAGATTTTATTTCAATGGTTTTCAGCAGAAAAAAATCTACTATTTTTTGAGAAGTCTGAATTTCTTTAACTCCCATGTTCCACTGGACTACATGGCTGCAAGTTTTCTACACATTGTAGAACAGTAAAAATCTAATAGGATCTGTGCTTACACTGATGTCCTTTGCTATAAACTATCACTGTTCCCTATATATTAAAGTGCTTCTAAAAGAGCACTTTTCTTCTCTTTGATATGCTGTTATACCTGCATGTATTTCAGCAACAGAAGTTGTTTGAAAATACAAAAACTCTGAGATTAACATTTTCGATCAATACTCCTTTCTAGATATTTTTAATAGATTCAGTGAAATAAATTAAAAGTGCATTTAAATAAGTGCCCTCTAATTCAGAAATCATGTCAAGCATTCTTTAGAACAGGATCACATTATTATCCGAAGATGCTTTTCCCTGTTATTGCCATGGCTATTTCATTTCTATCCTCCATCCTGTTTAATTGTTTCAGAGTCTGAATATGTGTCTTAAGAAAAATGGAGGATTTTAATCCTTTCTGGGGCAGCTCATTGTTTCAAAATTTTTTTAAACGCAACACTTTAAGAATCTTTGTGAGAGCCAAGAATTTTCTGAGCTCTGCCAAAACGAGTATTATGAAAAAGGAAGACAGAAGATGTGACTGAGACTCAGCCAAAAGTAATATTATTAAAGAAACCTTTATAGACCCGACTGGCCAATTCATCCTGTTCTGGAGACTATAGCCTTGTTCCATCCTGGCAGAGCCTCCTACCTGACCGCACGTTGCTCTTTGGTCCTCATCCAGACCCCGCTGACGGACACAGGAGCCTCTCTGGGGAGCTGAGTGCACTTTGGATCGCAGCATAAAAACATCAGTCAGACAATTTCAAAGGCTTGCTGAATAAGGCATTACGTTCAGAAATGAATTTGTGACTGAAGATTTCAGATATTAATGAACCATTCTTTCATACTTTAAGACACTAAGAATATGGCTTGTCCTGTCCTGAATTTAACGTTTGAAGTATTTTGTCATTTAATTTTATTTATGTGAAGAACTGAGGTGCAAGATGAAAATGCTTCTGAAAAATGGGAATAGTTGGGTCCAAAATGGATTCGGCAAATAGATCATATTCTTGAAATAGACAGCAGTGAGGGGTGGGAAATGGTGATTCATGAAATACCCAAGTGAATTAGGAGCAAAAGTATCATTTTTTGAATAAGACAGAGACAGTAAGAGACAGAATTTTAAAGCTATTGCCAATACTTTTGGAAATAAAAATACTCAAAATTGCATAGGTGTGAAACAACAGTTACTAAATTAGCCCACAGCAAAAGTAGGAAACAGTAACTTAACGTATAATTTAAGTCACACTCTGGATTATACCGGAGGATAGCTGGAATTTCTGAAAGCATTCAGCACTACTTGACTGCACTGACTTAAATCAAGAACAAAAACTTACTGTCTTTGGTAGAAACAAAGCTGGTCACCACTAAGATGATCTGAGAAAACCATCCTTAAAAGCCAGAAGTGCAACTAAGTTTGTTACTTTGCCTCAAAATCCAGACCATACATGCCTGGAAAAAATTATCATCCTTATCATTATTAAATATAACTTCTATGTGAATATATTTCTTGATAACAATGAAAAGTTATCTTTGATACCATATCTGAAAGTAGTAAACTGAAAAGATATTCTCTACTTTGGTGATCTATTCCTAAAGTAGGAAGCATACAGTAATATTTAATTGTGGTGTTTATAATTCTGGAAGCGTTGCTGCATTAGTGTTCTGAAATATAGAACAGACAACTCAGGAGATTATTAAACACTTGGATTTGCGACATTCTTGTGAACCTTAGGCAGCCAGCCAGAACCAGTGAAAGCAAATGGTGAAATGTCAGGCATTTTTTAATTGCCTTAACAAAATTTCTAACCACATAGTTAAAGGAGAATCAGTGTTCGCTCTCTTGTGTTATCACAGAAGAACTTTCTGTAGTAGAAGCATCCTGACGCAGAGCTGCCCTGGGTGATACACAAAGGTCTTTTCTATAACTTTTTTTTTTCGAGCAAGTTACTCATCATATAGTAGCTTCCTTTGATCACACGAACGGCTGCCATGGACCTGTTTTACGTAACAAAAATGCCCTCTTATATTCACAAAGCCTAACACATGTTTTCGCAGTGGTTCAGCTAGCCTCAGCCTTGAGGTTAGACGATCTCAGCCCAATTCCCAAACAAGATTTCTACCCCAGTGAGTGACAAGTTGCCAGGCTCACTGCTTTCCTCAGACAGGCTGTCTTAAATGGGGAGGCAAAGGAGGAGGTCACATCCTGTTGCAAGAGGGAAAAGGAAGCTTGTATAGTATGTTATTTTTTCTAACAAAAAAGCCTCCCACAATCTGGCTAGTGGAATCTGCTCAGATAGTACACAAGCATCCAGATCTCTTACCTTAGTTGATATAGCCAAACTAGACATACACAGGTCAGTAGTTCCGTCAAAACAAATAGCAAAACACTCTCATGGGTTTTACAGGCTCTTGTAACCTTTGCTTCTTCCATTGTATTGTAGAGCCATGAGATTAATCAGATATTGTGACTTCAAGCAATTCTATATGCCATTATTTCAAAGGTAGGTGAATGCAAATAGAGTGTAAAACCATGAGAGTGATATTAGTCTATTCCAAATGTTTGCCTTATTTAGCAACAGAAGGGATGGACCTGAGTAAACAGCTTGTGCTGTGATCCTCCCTTTCTCTTTTTGAAGCAAACGAGTTCTATTTATTCCCTATGATAAATCTATTTAATATTCTTTCAGGATAGCATTTTCAAATGCAGTTTGCCCTAGTCCAACACTAGTCTGACTCGAGCTAAAAACAGCCAGTAGCATTGATTAAATGGGAACTGAATTAGATTAGTAACAACCAACTTTGATAATTCTGGCTTCAACATTAAGTGGTTTATAACTGAATTATCACATAGGTACTAACTCTATTTTTTTTAATTAGGCAGAAACCAAGAACACTAGAAATAGACACATTAGAAAAAATAAGAGAAAGTATATGAAACATGATTAAGAAAATAATTTTTTTCTCAAAGCAAGTTACTAACAATATTCAAAATTCATTCTAATTTTCTTAGATTATGTTGCCATGTTCCTTTCAGGAACAGTCTACACCTACCTAGAGTTTTTATTCATGGATATTTCACCATTACATTATAGATTTTACCAGAGAACTCACTTCACACATCAGAATAAGAGAACTGCCAGATACATTCCTAAAGTCAGGTAGCAAATGAGCCCAAGTTAAGGCCTGGATGAAGTGAAGTGCATAAAGACAGACACCCTGACATCTTGCAAATCCAGATTAAGTATGCTAGTTTGGTCAAAATAATTACCACATTAACCTTACACCCCCAAGCGAGCCTGAACAGAATCTCTCCTGAGAGAATTAGTCAGGAAATCAGTGGGAAAAGAGAGAAACGGAGGATGGGCTGACTAGGGACGCCATCAGGAAAAATTAATCTTCCTTCGGCATGAACATAACTGTTACCAGAAACTTGCCCGGCCAGAGCGAAGTGAAGCTTTCTCTCCCTTCCCCATACTGATTGCAAAATGCTGCAGGAAATTTATAATGTAGGACCAGACAAGAACTTACCCTTTCCTGCTCTTTCCAGTCAGTTTTCCTGTCCTGTAATTCAGCTGAAAGTCTAACCCGGTGCAGGAAACCATCACCTCTCATCTACTTCCCTGGGGGGTGGCCACCTTACTGTTTCCTTCTGTTCTCTTCTGAAACCTCATGTGGTCCTCAAGCCCTGCTGTGGTTCAAGAACTCATACATCAGAAAACTACCCCAAAAGATTTTCTGGGCTTTTCCAACTTATGAAGCTGGAAGTCTTTGACCGCTACAGTACCTGCACTGACAAGGCCCCATCTCCACAGTTCTCCCCAGAGAACCCCCCGATCTTGGCAGTTTCTAAGGCTGTGACCTCTTCATCTTTATAGGCTGAGGTGTCCTGGCCAGAGCCACTGATAATGCTAAATAACATGCATTGTTTGTATGTAGATAAACAATAACAAATCCTTTAGAAAAATATTTTGAGCATTGGCTGAAAAAAGAGGCCACACAAATGTGTTCACTGACTCTAAGGCATGCTTTTCCCCAACATCTCCAACCCAGCTATTGACAAACAGTGGCTAAAGAACTGAGGAGCACAGTCTGTTCCAGCTCAGACACAAAGCAGTCTGTAGTTAAGTTGACAAGAAACCAGTGAGGGCAACCGGGCAGAGGAGGCCATGTCTGGCAAGAGGAATCGTTCCTGTGCCAGGGCACTGTGAGCATCATGTGTGAGAGGAAACTGGCCTCTGGTGAAAACTATTTATAGAGGACAGCCTGAAAAAGCACTGGCTATATATTAACGACATACTACTCCCTGTAGTTTCTGAGTGCCTGACTTTCTCCTGAAGCTTCCTTCTTTGTTCCCACCTGACTTCTAAAAGGGCAAGGTGAGCCCTAAACAGGGGCAGGCGAACAGCCTGACTTTACTCTCTAATGCATGAAGCAGGTGCTCGAGGGTGCTGCCTGTTCCAAACTCAGCATCTCATTTGTTATAAACTAACAAAACTCCTCTGGGCACGCTGGACCCAAATAATTCCTTAGAACACTAAATGAATCAAGACAGCTTTAGTACATAAAATAGTGTTTTTACTTAAGGTGAAGAGATGGAAAAGGTCTGACATTTAGTCTCACATGACCTTTATCAAGGACAGTACAGAGCATACAGTTTTTGCCTTAATAACTCACTGTAGCCAGGAGTCTTTGACTTTGATAAAGGTCACTCAGGTCCAAAATGTTGAGCGGGTGATTTTTCAGTTACCCTTATTTGAAATAAAAAAGGCATTCTTATTAGTACAGTTGTCCTCATTTGTAGCATTACTAAAAAAAATGTCATTTAGTTCCAGGAGGAACTTTTTATGTTATTCTGTATCAAACATAGCCTTTTCTACTGTGTCTGTTTAACTCAGCAAAGCTCTTCTCTCTGATCAAATATGCTGGCCTCTGATCAGGGAGATCATGTGAACTGAGCTCCACTGATATGAGTAAACAGAAACAAATGGTGGAGCGGAGTACAAACAACACAGTTGGGTTTGGGTTTTTTTCCTTTTTTTTAATAACTCATTCATGAAGCAATGGAACTAAATGGAAATGGGCAACATTTATGTGTGTAGTCACACTGTAGTTAAGATAATTGGGACCAGCTGTTACGCTCTTCTTTTTCTGGAAGAACACAACATTGCACAAAGCTAGCACAGCAAGACGACAGACACAAGGAAGATGCTGAAGCAGGTACTTGAAGCCTCAATAATTTTCAATGTTGTTCTTCGAAAAGTTTCTCATTCTGGCTGTGAAAGCTATATTTTCAAGCTTATGTTCAGACTTTTGTTTTCACCATGTAAATTCCACAAACTCTAACAATCATTTTTAATTCCTACCCCCCTTCAGCGTTTACCCAAGACAGGCCACCTTGAATCAATTACATACATAAGGGGTAGAGAGAGTTTACTTTATTGTCTGCAGAGGAAAACCCTGTCTGGAAACCTTTTCTTTCTAGAACTGCCTAGTATTGCACATTCTTCCCTTCAAAACTCATCTCGAGAGTAACTTGACAAAGAGTTTTGCTTACTTAAGTTGCTGTGCCACAGCAGAAATACTCATTTGGAGACAGACTGCATCCACTGTCTGTTGTGACTCAGTAAAGCTAAGTAAATGAATTCAGGCTGCTTCTTCTATCCCTGTCTTGTCCGTACAGCAAGCTGTGGCAAAAAGGGGAGATAACAATGTAAAGGGGTCAGTTTTCCCTTGCGATGGTGGTTAAAGGAAAGAGGAGGAGAAGCAGGTGAGCTGTGACTATCAGGCAGGACGGCACAGCCAACTTAGAGCAGAATCCTGTTATTGGTAGAGGAGAAAGTGGGAAACAGAATACAGCCTTTATCTCTGCTGCAACCTCTTCCTAACTTCTTGGGGCATATATAGTGTCCACTATATATGCTAACCCACAGTGACTTACCTTAGAAGCTCTGCAGAATTTTTACAGTCAACTGTGAAATTTATGGTCTTAAAGGATCCTTCCACCTATTAAATAATATACATACAAAACCAAATCTTGGTTTATGTCTACCTTTAGGGATGTTTGCTTCATTGACCTCCTTTGATGCCATCCTCTCAAGTCACAAATAAAAATATTCCTACTACTAATACTACTTGTTCTGCTGTCATGACTTGAAAGAGACACTACTGGAGGCAGTGAACAAGCCTGAAGGCAGCTGCACAGGTCTACCGGCACTAATGAAAGTAATTTGGTCCTCAAAATTTTTAGGGCTGCAGTACATCCTAAGACAAAAATCAGAACAATCTGCAGAAGATTTCCTATCCAAGGCATCTGGACTAGTTTGAAAACACAAATTTGTTTTCCTGGAGAGATTCTGCGCAATTCAAGCTGGATCAGACCCCTCAGGTTATAATGAAAGGGGAACCTGCTAAATAGTCTTTATTAGCGATCTTAAATCCATAAAATGGTTACTTTATACACCTTTAGATAAAACAGCTTTGAGACTGATTTGATAGCAGTTGCTTGGAAGATAGTTTCAACTCTACTAACAGAATTATGGTAATTTCCAGGAAAAAAACATGATCTCTGTAAAGAGAAGAATTGAATATAGGCACATTCACTTATGGACAAAGGATCAAAGAGTCAGTTAAGCCTGAAGTGAAGGTACATTCAGCCATCTTGTGTCCTACTTCATGTAAGCTGACTCCATGATTCTACCAAGCATAAACTTCCAAACTTCTGCATATAAAACTATGGTCAGCTCCATGTTTAAGAAGAATGTTTTTAACTGAGGTTGCTTTGTTTCATAGAAAGCGCCTCATATGACTGTGCTTATATTCATTATTTGAAGGTTACAGTTTTCACCAGAAGAGTGTGTATTGCATTACATATGCTTAGAAGAAATACATGGAATGGAATTTTTTCTTCCTCTTTTGCCAGAAAAATTTGGGGTCATGCATCTCTATCTGCATCTTCCAATGAGACTTTTGACATTCTGGTCCTTGATATCCACAGCTAAATTCAAACTCTACATTAGCTTTGCACTCCCAGCCCTACTGACCCTTACACCCACCACGTTTTCCTTCTCTGGGATTGTGCACGGAAACAGACACTCACTTTGGAAAATTTCTTAGAAGATTTTGACAACACCATATGCTTTACATAATCCTACCAGTAGCTGACATGGCATTAGAAGGGAAACAAAAGTACTCAGGAGCTGAGAAAGTAAGTCTATGGAAGATCCTGCATGGACACTTACTATTGAACACACAGCCCAGCCCTACTACAATAACAGCAAGAGCAAAATCCCTTGCCGTTTACTGCATAGAACTATTATTCCCAAGGGAACGGCAAAAATAGCATCCCATTTTGCATCTGACTTCCAGTTTTATGTTAGCAGAAATGCATGACACATGGGAAGCAAAACAGGCCACACGAGAGGAGACAAAGTCAATCTCATTTTATGGCTTTGATTCACTGATTCTCAGTTCTCAGCCCTCAGGAACACTAGCCTTCAGGGAAAAGGTGCAGCTAACTAGGCCCATGTTACCTCCTTTGAGTGGTTAACAGTGTTGTTACGGGGCTGCTCGGCACCTCGTCGCTGGCTTAACAGTTAGCGCATCATATGCCTGACATTTGGCTGGTTGGTGACTATTCCTTTAGCAGTAACTGTCAAATGATCTCTCTTGACCTTCCTGAGAGCAGTATCTGTATTTAAATGAGCCTGCACCAATACTACTTCAAGGTAAGACCATAAGCTCGGAGTCAGTGACATGCTAAGAAAGTAAGACCACCAAATCCTTTAAGGACATGCACACGCACTGTGCATACACACATGTCTACATATATAAGTACACATCAAGTTGAAGTACACATTCTGATTTTCCCCAGTAAAAAAAAAAAACAACCTACATGCCCTGCTTTTCCACAGATCGTATCCAGCATTCAGAAATGACCCTGAGCTGGCAAGGGCTAATTAAGAAGAAAGGGAAGGATTATATTTATGTGTAAATGATACTCTAAAAAGGAAATGGTATCAATAATATAGTAGTAAAATACTTGAAAGGAAATGGATTTTTGATGAAGTCAGTTTTTCAAAGACTTTCTCCAGAAAAGTGAATAATGCTTTCAAATTGCTATTCACGCTGACCGCTACTACTTGTTAACATTTTAACCCTGGGGAGAAAATACAGCTTAGCGGTACAAGGGCTCTATAATAAGCATCTTTATCTCCTTGGGATTCTCAGGCCCGTTGGTATTTTTTTTTCCTCCAGAGCCGTACTGTAAACTGCATACCACTTGGGCTGACTCACACAGGCCTTAGGAGGAGGATGCAGAAGAGCAGCCTGTTTTCTCGTGAGAAGTTCAACATGGTGAAATTCCTCTTCCATTTCAGCAGCTCCAAAGCCATTTTGCACCCAGCTTGACCTGGCAGATGTAACTCTTCTGCTCTCACTCCTTAATTTGTCTGCATTTGGCTCAGGTTCATAGCTTTTTGGAGCACCCAATGGCTTTCCTGGTTAGAGCTATAAAAAAGTCTGGGCCCACTCAAATATCAGCACAAGAGCAATATCGTAGGCGCTCCTTGGAAGCAGCAGAAAGAAAGGGGCAGATGAGCTGACAGCCAGCATTCTTGTCCTGCCAGCTTGAAGGATGTTGCCTGCAGCCAGTCACCATATGTTTGGCTCCAAACTAGGGAGCAGAGAGGCCAGAATGATGCAGAGAATTTGGATGATTTGTTATCTGTCTCTCCAGGGAGATGGGGAGCTTTGAAGCTTGCAAGCATCACCTGCATTCCCTGCCTTTCCTTTTCAAAGCAGCATGTCAGAAGACTGGCAACAGGAATCGTCCTCTTAAATGCTCTTAAAGGTTTTCGGTGGACAAACGTGATAGTTTCCAAAAGGGCCTTTATTCTAGGTTGTCAGATATATTGCCGTCCTATGAATTTGCTCCTGTTTGTTTTAATCAGGTGAAGACTTTCAACCCACTCATTTAAAAAAAAATAAATAAAAAAATAGAGGGAAGACACTTCCTAACTGCATACATACAACCTGTACATTTACAGGACTTAATGGAGTACGCTTCAGAAATCCTTGATCTAATTTAGACCCAGCAAAGCTCTACAGCGCAACAAAGCGATCACTATGAAAACGAGTAGGATTAGAAAGCACCAAAACAATTGCTTGCAGCACCAGGTTAAACGCTTACATCTTGGGTGTTGCAGACAGTCAGGGGACTCTCCAACAACAAAGAAGCTTAAGGTATGCAAATTAAAGATCCTGCTAGGTTACCAATTTTATGCCTGTGCCACAAGAGCCATCACATTATATAAACCTACAAACTGATCAACCACTGTTACAAAGGCTAGTTAAGATTTTTTTTTCTTTGGTCTCTACATCAGTTTGCGCATCACCTTGTCTTCCACGCTGGGTGGACACAGACCTAAATGGCAAGGCAAAAAAATTTACATGTGCAGAGATGAAATGAGGAAGGATAAGAAAAGAGAAAAATCGGGTTACAGGTTACCTGTGACCTTCCAGCATCTGCTGCAAAGGCAGGTGGGATTTGTAGGCAGCCTGAGCTTGGGCTGCCTTGGAACAACATCAGTGCACTCCACTGAGCCACTAACATACTGAAAGCGGGTGCTCAGAGCAAGGTCAGGCCATGCTCCCAGAGAAGAGTGCTCACCAAAACTCGATGCACATGAGAAACGTTGATTCTAAGCCAATATTCACAAACAAGTCGTCACCTCCTGCTATTTCTGGCAGGCTGTAGTTCCGTGTACCAGTGCTGCCACCGCTCTGATGTGCTGATAGCGTGTGCTCTTCTAAAGCTCTTCTGCAGCACTGCTGGTTGCTACAAACATGCATCTATTTTCGCTACTAACGTGTGACCTTAGAGAGTTTTATTAATGGAAAACATTGCAGTTTGCAGAGGAAAAGAGTTTTAGCCTGAAGCAGGCTGTCATTGGATGACTGCTCCATTTCAGAGGTCAGCGAGTAAAGCAGCATGAAGTTAGCTAAAGGTGATCCAGAAAGGAAGAGAGAAAACATGAGATTTGTGTTCTTTATGGCATTGTTATACAAGAACTTCATGAAAGGCTTTTTTCTATTTTTGAAGGGCTGTTTTCCCAGTGTAGTTACTCATAGTACAAACCTAGGTATAAGATATGAGTGGCCAGAACATTCTCTACACAAATATGCCCACTTAAATAATTTTAAGCAATTCATAGAGTTAGTCTAACAGGTGTCTGGACCTCAGAGTTGACAGCTTAGTATTTTGGTTTTGTTTTTGTAACAACCAGGTGTAAAGTTCCAGTTTAAAGCTATAATAATGTGCAGACTACACAGAACTAAGGTTATACAAAGATATTAGTTTAGAAAATGTCTGTAGCAACAGAACACAGCCTTTTCACGATAAAGTAGCTGTGATTGTTTGAAGGGGATTTGATAGTAAACAAAATATTCAACTTTGGTTTATCTGTGTGTCTCTAATTTTGCTCTGTGCACTTTCTTCTGAATGGGTATTAGGCTTTCTGCCTGGCATCCTGTTCAGTGGGGCTGAGGGATGATACTATGCTGTGACAAAATGCTATGCATTAGGGAGTTGTTTAGGCCCCCACTGTCTCTTTCAGTAAAAAGACAAATTTGTACAGGCTGCAAAACACCAAGGAACAACACAGAAGACTTAATCACATCAAGGAATGAGAAGGGAGATGAACAAACCTGTTCCTAGCTTGGCTCCGCTACCATCCACACTAACAACTTCAAGCAGCAAATAAAACCCAAATCTAGCTTTTGAAAGTAGCGCAAAATTTGTTATCCCTTTTAAGTTACAGAAATAATGTGTTAACACTAAAGGAAAGACCAAAAGTAAAAATATTCCCAAGGTGAAAATCAAGTATTCTGGAATCATGTGAATAAATAAAACGCAAAAAAGGAAGCTGCAAAAGTCATCTTAAAAATAGGACAAAGACCTTTGACAAACAACTGTTAAAATATGGAAAAGAAATAAATCTTGAGTGTGCCACATTCTGTGATCTAGAAGACTAAAATAACATTTAGAGAGTCATGAATCAATATGAAATATTTCAGAATTGTTGGCTTTCCCCCAGACACATCCCTGAAGACATATTGTGGGAACATTCTTTGCACAAAGTATTCTAGCTGTGATACAGTTGGTAGCTTCCCATGAAGTTGTAGTTCCAGTATTACTGTAAATACAGTATATTAAATAAATTTTGAAAAAAACTTCAAGAAAATAAAGACAGTATACTGCAAGAATACTCTAAACCAGCTGCCCCTGCTTTTTTGAGGTTCTAACCCAGCTGCCCCTGCTTTTTTGAGGTTTAAAAGACCAGACGTTCAGAAATACACATATACAATTTCATCTCCAACTTGAATGTACAACTGCCACAGAGAGCATCATACACATTGGCTGATACTTAACCATTTAGCCTGGTAATTTGGGCTTTTTTTTTTTTTTTTTGGGGGGGGGGGGGTGTAAGCGCCATTTAAGAGAAAGACTCCATGATCAGCAAACTGGGCTAATATCAGATGCTGCATTTTATGTGAAATGAAATACATTTTTTGTTTTATAAAACTTCTCTCCTTCCTTTTTCTTTCAGCACACAGCTCCTATCTCCCAGCCTACCCCATTTTTAAGCCTGGTTTTATTTATTTCTCTCTAATATTTTCCCTGCCACTAACCACCCATATACAGCACCCAGATCCACTACAGTGAATGTTTGTGAAGAATTTGCCATTGTTGAATCTTTAAAAGCAGGTAAAATGAATAAGTCTGGAGCTGGAGGTCAGTAAAATAGTTGTGTGAGTAAACTCTGCTCACAAAAACAGTCTAAAATGATGCAGAATAGGTTCCCAGTCCGACAAGGCAAAACATATGTTCTCTCTGCAGCTGTCCATCATTTCATGAGCGTGGCTGCCACTTTGTCTTACGCTCAGTAATACCTTACTCCCCAGGTAGTCCTATGGAAAACTGTGAGACAATGCAGGGAATAGCATTCTCAGTATTAACAGTAGCAGCAAGGCTGTCCCTTTGTCAATCATCTACAATCTGTGCTGTTATTAAAAATAGTTTGAAGAGCTGATATCCGTGCTGACAGTTTCCAGCCCTGGTACGGCAACCCATTCGGTTGTAAAGGGATTTAGTGCTCCAAATGCTGCAACAAATCCTGTAACTGCCCAATTATCACTTGATGGCCACCACTCTCTGGCACCCTAGGGGCCATGTCATTGAAGATAAGCTCTGTTTATGTTAACTTAGTGTCAGGATGTACAGCATATGTCTATGAAACTGGATGAGTGCCCTTTTGCAGGATGTTCTGTACATTCACATTGTGCAGTCAAGAGCCCTGAAGGTGTTGCAAAAGAAGAAAAGGCCTTTCATAGAGCTTAATCCAATTAAAGCACATTAATGAAGGTTAGGATCATCTGTCACATTATCCAGACACATCCTTTCATGCATCATCATCTGATTACAAAGTCTGATTTTCTTTAAAGGCTTTTCATCTTCACCAAGAAAATGTGATGGGAAATTCAACACTTAAAATACTGGAGGCTCAGATGAGAGTTGTGTTTCTCCCCCCCCCCCCCCCCCCCCACTTTCCCCCCCCCCCACCCCCCCCCCTCTCTGAAAGAAATATGATGTTTATTTTAAAATAGTGGTCTGTCTTGTCAGGTGGTACAAACTGGCATGCATCCAGTACAGCCTAGAGAGCAACCCCAAATAACATCTCCTAAACTTTGGTTTGAGGGAATGTAAAATCTTAGCACAGATGAGTAAAGGAAGAAAAAAACAGGGAGATCGAAACACCACACACTACAAATGAATAAAGAATTTCAGGCCCTGTTGCTGCTAGAACAGCATCAAGCTAGATTTCTCTGATAGCATTGAGTGTACCTTCCCATCATTGCTGCATTAAATGTTTTGAGCAGTCATCAGAGAAAGACCTGCCATCCTTGATCAGAAAAGAGGGAAAGGCAAGTTCTCATTTCTGTACAACTCTCTTTATACCACTTCAACAAGGCAGAGGCAATGAGAGGACAGTTGACACAGCCAAGTGAGCATTTTCTCTCTGCAGGAGAGACTGCGGGCGCTGCAGAACTGCCCTACCCTTCCTTATGTCTTGGTCCTGGCAAGCTGGAGAGCACAAAGCCCCCCGCTTAAAAGGGTTAATGCTAGAACCAGCAGCTGTCTGATTTCCAAAAGTTGGGCAATAGGTAAATCCATTGAAGATGAATGTTATGAGAACCCTACTGGAGGAAAAATTATTGGGGAAATTCAATAATACAATAATGTCCCCAAAAATACACCTTGATCTCAGCATTATCCTGTGACAGAAGTATGACAATTTCTCACTGCATCAGCCCCCCAGTTGGTTACTGCTCCCTCCCTACAGAAGGCCACTGGTCTCATACCACAACTGTTAAGAAAATATTGCACTCCTTATCCAAGTCAGTGCAAACGCCAGTTACTCATGTCACCTGGTAATGAAGGCTGCTTAATTTTGCACAGAAGTCCTACAAGAACACCCAAGCAGACACCCTCAGGAGAAGCCTCATTTGCTCACACTCCCTCTCAGTCAACTACAGAACAAAAATAGAGAGATTATTGTAATTATCTCACTGCTGTGTCTCAACCTTCGGTCAGCCTTTAAGCCTTCTCGGAACTACTGCTCCAGGCTGCATGGAGACTCAGGCAGGCAACATAAGCATATTTTTGCTTTTCCTCACAGCCAACAGGACTGAAAATTTTAGTTTCTGAAGAAATCACAAAACGCTGCATAACGTGTAGTGCCCACTGTTGGTTCAGCCCAATTGCTGTTGTCAGGTTCCGGTCACATATGCTGAAATTTGTGCAATCTTTACTTTGGTATTTGCAGTACTGAGTCTGAAACAAAAAGGCGAGCAGCCAGACCTGTTGAGCCCCTTCAACAGAATTACCGAGAGGCTGAAAGGATTAATGAAGTATGTAGGGCAGGAACTGGTTATTAGCATTCAAGGAGCATCCAGAGCCCACAAGGAATTTTAGGTTTTTAACATATATCTTCTTTGGGGTTTATTAAGTTTGCTGTGTACTTCAAGCAAAGAAAGCAATGCAGCATGCACCACCAGTGTGCTTAATTTCTCAGTTGCATTTAAGTATTACTGAGGAGCATGTTCTGCTGAGGACTACATACATTTCTGAAAATTCAGTGTAGGCTTTGACAGAACATGTCTCATCTTGCATTGCTTTGCTATCTCACACACGCTGAAATTAACGTTATTAAAAATCAAAGCCAAAACAACTCTCAACCTTTCTCCATGGAAGGGTTGGGGGACCTATCTCCAATTTTGGAATTTAAAACACATGAACTTATACGAGGGAGATATTTACAGGAGTGGTTGATGGAAACCTAAATTGCAGTGAAAAGGCATAAAGCACATTGTGCTATTTTTATCCTCTTCCTTTTCTCGTGTGTCAAGCTAGCGCCCTTGTACTACTGCTGCAACCGTAAGACCACTCCCCCTATATTTGCGCTTAGGACATTGCAGACTTCATCTTGGTTAAACCACTATACATTAACCTACTGGGGACAGGTATTTCCTTGTAAGCAGATGCAACTATGAAAGCTCATTCAGCGTCAGGGTCACCGTACACAGCTTCACTCACTTTTCCTGAGCACTGCCTGCCTTATTCTCTAAGCTTCAATCAATGTGAGAGACCAAAACCACAACGAGCTTACCCCCAAAGCTTTTGGGGATGGACAAAGTACAAATACTTCACTGGTCAAGGTCAGTCTAATCTAACATTCAGTACAAAGTACATATGACAAGCACCCAGGCATCTAAGGTAACTTCCTATATACATTCTTTCTATTGGCTATATGTTGACAGTTGAGATCAATGGCAACTGCACAGCAATATCCCATGAAGTCATTTCATTATTAAGAGTTACTTATTCTGCAGTGACATGTGTGTGCTTTCTTAACACCTTTGGTGATAAATTCATGTCCTGATGCACAAGATTTCATTTAGCAAATAGGGATTTGGCACAAATATTCCTCCATGAACTTGTAGATTCAGCTAGCCTTAAACTTTGGGAAAGTTTGCATCCCATTATAACCCCTTTCTGGTTTTATCCTGTTTCCAGTTATCACTGGTCACGTTAATCATTGTATGAATGTAATCGTTAAATTGTCATTTTATGAAAGAAAAAGGGTGCCCTTGTGACAGGCTTACATTTTTGTGTGCCCTGTTTTATGCCAGTAGTAGCAGACTTAACAAAGAGTATGTGACCTGATTTCCCAGATGTCTGTAAATGTACTTGGCATTGAATTTTAAATCTGACTGAATTCAAAGCTCTTCATATAAAACACAACTCAAGTTAACTTTTATCTCTTTTTTTTTTTCTTTTCTGTCTCTCAGCAGCTGTTCTTCTTTTATTATTTCATGTGCTATATTCAATATGCAAAGTTTCCTTGTTTGTTAGAGTGCATTACACTTTCTAATGCATCTGTCATGTTGGAAAACAGGAAAGTAGCATAAAGCCTCTCTTGTGATTCCCTCCCCTCCAGTTAAAGGAAGGCTTAGTTAGAAGAAAAAAAGAAAAGAAATTTGCCTCTGAGCATCTAGAAAGTTAAAAAAAAGGGTTCTTCAGCTTTATGAAACTTTAAAAATTAAAATACCAGTGAATTTAATACTTAGAAATGACAAAACATGATTGGTCCTGGGAATTCTCCTTGAAAGGATAATTTTGGAGCTAAGACACAAGACAGATAGGAGACCTGGATTCTGTTCTACATCTACGAACAGCTTTCTGGTTAACCCCTCAGGCTATGTCAGTCCTGGAGATATTTAGAAAAATAATCCACATCCTCATCTGAACCAATGCGGGATCCTATGGAGTGGTTTTTTTAGATAAAACAGGTAGACCTGCTTTCACCCTTACTTAAGTTAATTCTGCAAAATTGAGCCAAAGTCATATGGCTCAGTCCTGCCTCAGAAGTCTTTTCCACACTAAAGCTTCCCAGAATATAAGCCATTAGAGCTTTGTTGTTAAGTTTCTTTGGAGCAGACAGATCACCAAGGTTGTATCTGGGTATTTCTTTGCAGCAGTCAGGATTACCAGACACTAGGAGAAACCGAGCCCGGGCAGTATGAAACTGTAATTCAGGCTAATTCACCCTCCCTCCATTCCAGCAGCAAAAGATCACTCCTGCAGAATTCTGGACAGACACTGCACCCCTTCTTACTGTGTCCTTCGGTATCTCCACAGCACACTGCACAGCACTGAACAGCTTTCAAGACTATGCACACTATAGGGTATTCTCAGCAGTAACCAGAAATCAAACATCATAATTAAAGGACGTTTAAATAAACATTAGGTATAACACTGGCTGCTGGGGCCCACATGAACTATGTCCATATATGAATATGTTTTGTAAGTATAACGTGCATATATATGGACCGCTATGAACATAAGTGACACACACATTTACTGGTTTTACACATTTTTTTAAAAGCTAGGCTCAATATAATCAACTGAAAAAATTTTTCCTCCATTGTATTGTTTACAGAGCTAAATGTATTCCTTTTTGCAAATGGGTGTCGCTCGCTTGGTAGAAGCAAAGTAACAGCAGAAGGAATAATTATTTGAAGACAGAGAGCATGCAACGCCAACTCACTCAAAAATATCCTACCACTATCACTGGAATTAAACCAGAACATGCTAAAACTCAGTTCCAGGAGCACATCTGTGGCTGAAATGCACCACAATTCCAAAAGCATGTGGTCACAAAAAAATTTCATATCCCTGTCCAATGTTCTGGCAGGTTTTGCTGGATCCTTCTGATTTCAACAGTTTCATTGGGGCAAAATTCCCTGCAGCTCCCTGTCTGGCACCTGAGTCAGAGGCTGGAGGGCATCCCAGGCAGTGGGCCAGGCAGCACGCTGCACAGGGCAGACCCAGATTCTTTCGCGGTGAATTTTCAAAGATTCGGTCTTTGTTTTGTAGCAAAGCAATATCAGATCTAACATTATCATCTGTGAAACAGAATAATCTTTTTCCACCCACCACTTCAAGTCCAAATATCTCCACTGTTTTCCATACTATGCATTGATTTTCCTCAGGTTTTTGGGCATTGACAACTAAAATGGAGTCATCAGGCGAGGTTACATCACAGATGTTGTCTGACTTCATTCAAAGTCTAGTGTTGACAGTACCTAGCTACACTGAACAACTGAGCTATGACTCTGGTCAGCCTCTGCAGCTTGGTCTGACCCAGCAAACTCTAACCCTGTTCAAATTGGGTCAGCATGGGCTGTGTTTAACCTGCCTGTGTGGTTCACTTGTTTTAAAAGCATAGAGTATTTTCAAGGATTTTCATCTCCGGACTCAGTCACAGCACATTCCCTGCAGGACCTGCTGAAAACTGAACGTTCTCACATAGGCCAAAAGCACAATGCTACCTTTAAACACACTGCAACATATTGACCAATAAAAATGTGAAATTGGTACTCATCCTATACCTTCTTTGTATCTTGTTATCAGATTATTTCATCTTTCCTAATGCTATCTTAACATTTTGTAAATACTGTTTTATCTCCCAATCTATCTGCACACTGACATTTGCAAACAATCTGAAGCCACAGTTTGAAAAGGTATTTGAACGCCTAAAATCCTTTAAAGCTTCTAACTGCCTTTTAAATACAGGTCTGAATGACTCACAACTAGATCTACAATCAGGAATTACGTTTTAAACTTGTTCCTAATTTTAACTATATAGTCACCTAACCAACATTACAACTTAGATTATCCTTGTAGCACTAAAGTTGTAGTTAAGATTGTGTTTCAGAGAAGCCAGCACACTAAGCTGGAAAATACCCATATAAATAATACTTAGGAAATCAGGATGAAAATATATCAAAAAGGCTGAGGAAAGGGATAAATTAAGCTTCACTGCTCTAAAGTGCAAAAGATCTTGTTCTGCACTGCAGAGAAAGTGCATATTCTCTTGGTAGAAAGATCAGACTCTTCAGATGACTTTTTCATTCAGATACATCATAAACATTAGATCTATGTAAAGTGTCCTGTCCTTAATCCACCAGGTATTTAATTATTCATGTGAAAGAGTAACCATTTCAATAGGAGCGGTTTAGCAAGCTCTAAGCTAATGGCCACGAAGAGCCTGATACCCAAGCTACTCCAGACAAGGTAGGAGCTCAAATCCCCCCTAAGTGAGTACTCCAACCACCTCTGCATAAAAGGACTGAGTTTGTGTAGAGTCTCTCTAGGTGACTCACCTGCTCAGACATTATTAATACATCTAAATGCCTTCCGAACCAGGTCTGCCTTGGCACACTGCTAGAGGCAGAACAAAATTACCTAAGCCAGACCACAGCCTTCTGCCTAGGTCAGGCTAAATTGAGACTTAAGTGCTTGAGAGCATTGTAATGACAATCCTCCACTTCATCCCACAGGTGCTTCTACCTTCTGTTACAGGGGTAGGCGAGACACCAGATGGACAAAGCTGAGACAAACTTGTTTGAAAACGTCTCACCCTACACTAGCCCTGATGTGACTTTGCAGATCATCACATGGTCTTCTGTTCTGATCCCAGAGTTTCCCTTTTTGATCCTAACCATATAAGGGAAAAAACCCTAGCCTTCACTCCCTGCAATAGATCAGCACCAAGAGCAGCAAAGAGTGTGGAGATGGATATCCATAGCATTTCTGAGGCCGTTTAGGTTCCCAAAAAGCTACCATCAGTACTGTGCAAGCATTCAGTTTGCAGGTGATCTTCTGCAGTTCAGAGATCATAATGGAACTGCTAAAAATAATAGAACAGAGCAAAAAAGTGGTGCCTGATGCACAGTTTCATAGGTTCTTCTGTATCCATTAGTTCTTTATTAGTTCTTTGGGGGGAGTAGTTTATCTCTGTTAATGTCCCAAACATACCAGCTCTATGTCTGAGAGGACTAGGAAGTTGTACATAAAATGCAAGACTTTTATTAAAACAGTAGAAAGAGTAGAAATTAAGCATATATTTTTGCATGCATGTAGGAGAACAGAAATTCAGAGATTGGTGTGAAGAGTGGGAAGAAAGGCTGTAGGAGTAGAGAAGCAGGGGGAATATTTTAAAGGTAAGGAGGCCTAATATCTTATTTCAGGCATCTGTCTAGAAAGTGACCAGCAGATGGAAGGTTCACAATGGCTGGCATTTAAAGAGAAAGTCAATATTTAAGAGGATTTCCTCTGTTTTTCAAAATATTGATTTTTGAAAATAAACAACTTTTAAAGAGTACATACATACATGCGAAAAACCCTCAAAAGCAAGCTAGCTACATTGCTGGGTCTTCGCACATCACACAGCTCTCTCAAATGTCACTACCACCTGCCCCAAGGGTAGATTTAAACCTTAAAGACTAAAAATTGAGGAACAGTTGTCCTCAGTTGATCAGGTCATACAATTTCCACGATCCAATCTAACCTTAAAGTCAATCTGCAATTCCCATGGGTTATGGCCAGAATGTCATGTGCATAGGAAAATCCAGTATGGGGCTTGCCTGTCAGGCCTACTAGCAGAAAGCAGCCTCTCATATTCTCCACCTTGGATTTTAACACAGCTGAAATGAGCAGAACATCCTACATTTGTGTGCAGCTGAAAAGTGTGCCAGCCACAAACACATCATGCCTCCTGCCCCTGTCACAAGCAACAGAGCAGGA
>NW_009592843.1:94667-135782 GCF_000690535.1 Cariama cristata
AGGCTGCTGCTCCTCTGCAGCCTGTTTCCTGCCTTTCCACCTTCAGACAGAAACGGAACAGAACTGCAAAACGCTGTTTTGCAGGAAAAGATATATGTAGTGCAGTCCATAGCGCATCTGTGCTCACAAGAGCTCTCTAGGCCGTGTTTGTTGCTATCCTGAAAGTATTATATATTTAGATACATCTAAATATGTACTTATGAGATCAAGGCCGAGGAAGGGTACATTTATCTATTCTTACAGGAATTTATATGCTTCTATATGTACACTTTTCTCAGATGTCAATGATTTTATAATAGAGAAATACTTTAGAAAAAGTTTCACTCTTAACAGAATATGATAATGAATCTGATTGCTCTAGTCTCCAAATGAGAAAAACTCTCCATCTACTCAAGCCTGCTAAATCAGTTGTGACTATGACCAGAAGTGGCACTGTGTTCCCAAAACCAAGGTTCTAACAATCTATGCTGATATCTTGGAAATTAATTACAAATGCTTTCTAAAATACAGTAGTGACAATTTAGTTCTATTCTTTTTCCACAGCAACTTTTACATCAAGTGTTGCCTCCACATGTCAAGTCAGCATGGCCAAAACCATCCCATATGGTTTAAGGTGGCTGTTAAAGAGAAAGCAATATCTCAAAAATGCTTTCTCTTTCAGAAGGGGAATTTCTTTTTCTGCTCCTCTCCTTAATCTGAAGTATATGCTTCTTCCAAATTGAAAAAACATGTGCATGGAAAAAATATAACAGGAAACTTGGAGGAAAGAGCCACAACAGGAGGTCATCATTAAAAAAATTCTAAGTTTAGAGCTGTAGAAAGCCAGGAAGAGTCATTCACTCCTTACGCCCTGGTAAGAAACAGAGTCGGGTTGGAAAAATCTCAGTCATAAACAAATGTCAATATCTGCCTGAAGGGAAAGTTAAATGAAATCTGTGCCATGTAGCCAAAACTGTAAATTAAATCCTAAACAATCATGCCCCAAAAGAGTCAACAACCTTAGTCCAGATAAAAGCCAGCTTATTTTTATACACTGTGAGAGCTATTCAGATGTCCTAAATTCCATCTAAGCCCCTGAGCCTAGAGTTTCCTTTTCACTAAGTGTTTTTGAAAGCCTGAAGCTAGCCAAGAGAAAACACCAAGCACAAAGACTCATGTGCAATTCTGGCCTCATTAATAAGCCCTAGATGGTAAAGGTCTGAAAAGACAACCTTCCAAATTTTTTTCCCCTGAGTTAAGCTACCTTACCCAAAGCCCCTACCAAGAGGTTTGATATCTCTGCACAGAACGGAATTATTAAAAAATAGGAGGATGGAAACTGTCATCCCTCAAGGTCTCAGGCTTTCCTTGCAAAAAAAGGAAACAAATCCTTGCAGAGTACAGTGTATAAAAGCCAGTAGTGTATAGTTCACTGGAGCAGGGAGTACTGTTTATTCACAAGTTGCAAGCCTGTATCCCCAGAAGAACTGCGTGATGAGGAGTACATGAATGTGAGCCAGCTGAACTGTTTCTTTCTACTTAGCAACTTATCTTCTATATAATTTCTTTCATTTCAAAACCTTTCTTTGAAAAGCAATGTGGAACTAACACAGCAGTTGCAGAGCACTGCTGCTGCATACCTCGTTCATTGCACAGGCCACTCTAGAAAGCAACTGAGGACTAGACCATCTGCCTCCTGTCCGCCCCAAAATTGCCAGAATCTGTCTGCCAAACAGCTGATCACTAGGAATGGTCAAGTGTTGGAGATGGCTTTTGAAGATGACTTGAGTAAGCTACAAAAACTCATTGCTGCAGCCAAGGAAGCTATTTGTAAATAGCTGGACAAAGAATTTCCTTTGGATTTCTTTCAAAGTTTATCACTGGCTAGCGATATACAGAGCTACTGAAGATATAGGATTTCCTTCTATGCATTATATAACTTGGTTCTCTACATTCACATTAGACAATTTATTCTAAGTTATTATCTACTTTTATAGCACTAAAACCGACAACATAATCTTCAGGTTTATTAATTTGACTACATGTTCTGCTCTCCCCCTCCTCTCCTAGACGTGGAGCTGTGAATAGCCTGTTGTTCTGACACTACTGGGTATGAATGGCCTGTTAGCATTCAAAGTTAGTGCAGGCACTGGTTGTTTGGCATCCCTGAATTTATGCCCATCTGTCAAAGTGGTTTTGTTCCCACTCAAACAGTCATATGTTGGTTGCAAGAGAGTACTGGCACCAGGTGTAAGTTTAGAGTAGATGCAGCTAGAGTGTTGGGTTTTTTTTAAAAAAAAAAGGGGAAAAAAGTTTTGCTTTGCAAGAAGCTTCTTCTGATAGCAAGTAATCAAAACATATGGAGATTACAGACTCAGATTTGTTGACACTTTGAGGCATTATGCCACAAACAAACGCTTTTATCCTTAAAATGTTTCATTGCTGGGAATTTACATTTGAAAAGCCTAATTAAGGGACAATATCATCCGCCACAGAAATAAGCAACCTCCACAAATTCAGTGGAGATCCTTTGAAGTAAGCTGATAAACTTACCCTTACAGAAGACTTCCTTTTGTTAGTGGGGGGCTGGTGTTTCTTGCTCCTTTAAATGAGTTACAGGCATTCAAACAGGCAGACGCTAGGGAAAGTTGTTCTGTGAAGAAAAGAAAAAGCAAGTTTTGCTTTTTGGAAACACCATTTTCTTTATTCTGATCATATTTCCTGTTCAGGAGCAAAAGAAGGTTTACTCCTTTGACAATAAGCAAATTAAGACTTTTCTAAAACTCTGAACCACATTTAGATGTTAAGGACACAGGCATATGTGTTAGATATTCGGTAGCTTGTGTATTTGTAAGGATGTCTAGGAGATTTAGTGTAATAGGAAACACCTAAGTCTGAGCTCTGACAGAAGACTCTTATTTTTCTCCCTCTCTAGTTATCTGAGTAAGTAAACCTTCCCACTACATCCTACATTCAGGGGAACAGGCCTCTCTAGTGAAACAAGGGTCATCCCTTAAACATGCTGAGAGAAGGTGGAAGAGAAACAGACAGGCAATGGGATTCAACTTAGTTGAATGTGCTGAGGAACAAAAATTGGCAAGCGTGAGGATAGCACCCTCCAGTCGTACCTTGGGTACGCTGAAAGGAGAAGGTGTTTTGTTGTGCCAAAAGGACACAGGATTTCAAAACATTACCAGGTAATTCAGCTCCAGCAGCTGGACCCCTCATGATCAATTAAGCCATGAAGCATGAGAGTGATATCCCTCACGATTCATATATGTCCAGTGGACATTGGGTAGCAATAATTTAGACAGCTGGTCTCACAAAACTGATTTAATCTTTCTTCCCATCTATGCTTACTGGAACCTCCAGTTTTCTGTCTTGCTCTGTTACAGCAGGTGGCAATGAAAACAATGTGGAGATGGTAGCACCTCAATAGGTTGGGTGCTCTGCGACAGGCGATTTGGAAGGTGATCGCGTTCCCCACGGAACAGCCAGTTGTGACACAGAAGTGTTAGAAAAGCCTCCCAAGACAACTCTGCCCAGGTCTGTGAAACAGGTCTGACCTAAAGCTGCAATTTAGTGTGCAGCATGGACCTACCTCAAGGGGTCTAGGGGCACCCTTGGGGTTTACAGGCCAGATAGACCCTGGGTGCCTTCACTGAGACATCCCTCAAGGACAATCTGTCTCAGCTAGCATGTGTTGCTTGGACTTTGGAGGACATATATCATGATTCTTTGTCCTGCAATAAACTGACCTAGGACTCTTTGACAGTAAATTTTGGGAAATGCAAAATGAGTATTGGAGGAGTGCCCTCTGACTGCAGGGTGATGAGAGGGTGAAAGCATCACTCAGACATTGGATCATACTCTCAGTTAGGCAGCAGATCTAGATAGAAAACATCAGATTTGCAAGCCAGCTTTGTGTATGAATAGGTACCAGGCATAAAAAAAGGAGACTCAATAAAACCTTGTGCTAAAGCTGTAGAATATAACAAGCAAACATCTTTCTCCTCACATCAAGGTAACTTGTAAGCTAACGAGCCAGAAACAGATGTTTGGTATCTTACTTTCAGAATCAGCAGCTCCCTAAAATGATTCCTGAGTTTTGTCATCTTTGGTGTTGTGCTCAAAGCCAACCATTTAGAGACAGAAATAGTTCTGACAGCACTATGCTGCCTGGTGCTTCCAGCTACACTCTCTTGCCTGCAATTAAAACATTATGTTTTATATCCTTGTGATAAAAAGGGATAAAAAATTTTTCTTGGCATCTAAATAGTTACTATCTTCAGACTTTTATGAGAGTTTTGGATATTGCTTAAGAAAACAGGAAATGGAAAAAATGTAAATAAAATAGAGATGTTGGAATAATCCCATAACATACCCCTTTCATTCTCATGATGCTCAGTTGCCAAGGGTTGCCAAACCCTTTCAGTTATGTTAACACAAATTAAAATCATATTAAGGTGCAATTCCCAACTGTAGCTCACACATTAAGATGCCTTAACAAAAATGTGGGCAGACTACTCTGATGTTTGTTGGAAAGAGAAAGAGAGAGAGAGAGGGCAGAGAATGTAATTCCTTCACAGTAAGTGGAAGCATTTCTGGATGAAATAATACTAGCAGTACTTATTAAATTTCATAACAGGATGTTCTCAGCTCAAATATCCTCCTTAGTCCTTGATTTTATAACTTAGGTTGGCAGAGCAAAACCGCTATGAGACCAGATAAATATAAAAGTTTTACTTATTTTAAATTGCTTTTTTCCTCTAGCATTGCTGCCCCAGACTCTCTGGATTCCTGAGGTGCAGGCACATTCATACATATCTCACTTCATGCACCACAAGAAGCCACTTTTACCTTCCAGATTCCTGCAGTACCACTTCTTAAATCAGCCTTGCAATTTGAATGTAGTTATCTTCTGGGTCTCTGTCCATCCACCCCTGTTCCTGGTCCCAGTCCCTATCCTCCACGAAAAAACCCTCCCATCCCCTGAGTTTTCAGAGAAGGCAGAACAGTCATCTCTGTCTACTTTGCACATCGATTAGCTCTAATAAGCTGGCACACAATTCTCAGCTTTGTCATCAAACCTTCACAGATAGGGGTTCAGGGCTAGACAAACCTTTTGTCTTTCATTGACCATATTCCCCTTTGAGACTCAGGTGCAAACACCAGATGCATTCCCACCTTCTCTCCAGCACAGAGTAACCCAGTTGGGAAGGGTTGCAGCCTTCCTTTCCTCAAGCCACAGAGCACTATTGCTTGCTTTGGATGTGCTAATATTTCCTGGGCTTCCTCCAAACTGTCTCCCTGCCCAGACAGATTGTTAATGACTGTTCCCAGGACTGCCTAAGCCTTTAACAGGTTGGTAACTCATTACGGGGAACAATGTTCCTTTTCCAAGGCAAGGAATTGCTCCAACATCAAAGTTCCGCCTTTCCATACACTAATCCTTGTATTTCACACAATATGTCTGTTGGTAACCACACTTAATGCATACCGACAAGACTAATGCATACGACTCACTACTGAATATTAAGATCAGACAGACAGATAGGCAGGCATTTCAGGGTGATAAGAGGTTTGGAATGACACCTGTTTAAATAAGGAAACAGGATCAGATCGTTAGCCAGCTGCTACGACTTACAACAGATATTGCTGTGACCACTTGCACTGTGCTATTAGAATTTTTTTCCCATCATTTTTTCCTACATTATCAATGTTGCACCTAGGTAATGCTATTTTACGCTCATTTTGGTTTTCTTGTGGATCCCTCCTCACACTTGTTGGATCTATCAGAATAAAATGAAATTAAAAAAACAGAATACATATGGTTTGATATTTAGCCTGAAGACTAGTAACACATTTTAACATATGGCCACAAACAATATAAATACATATCCAAACAAGTACACTTTTCAGTGTATCCCATATGTGCAAGTTTATATATATATACACACACACGCAGAATCAAAGGCTGTTGTGTTGAGATGAGGTAAAGACCATCTTCTTCTATATCAACAACTTGGCACAACCTTGAGTATTATTTCTTAGGCATCCAACCTAATGGGTATAATATTGTCCCTCTCTGCTCCGCTCTGGTGAGACCCCCCTGCAGTACTGCCCTCAGCTCTAGGGCCCCGCAACACAGAAAGGACATGGACCTGTTGGAGCGAGTCCAGAGGAGGCCACGAAGATGACTCAAGGGCTGGAGCACCTCTCCTATGAGGACAGGCGGAGAGAGAGTTGGGGTTGTTCAGCCTGAAGAATAAAAGGCTCTGGAGAGACCCTTCAGGTACTGGAAGGCTGCTATAAGGGGCCGACAAGAAAGCTGCAGAGGGACTTTTTAGTAGGGCCTGTTGTGATAGAACAAGGGGCAATGGTTTTAAACTAAAAGAGGGTAGATTTAGATTGGACTTAAGGAAGAAATTTTTCATGATGAGGGTGATGAAACACTGGAACAGGTTGCCTAGAGAAGTTGTGGATGTCCCATCCCTGGAAACGTTCAAGGTCAGGCTGGACAGGGCTCTGAGCAACCTGGTCTAGTTGAAGATGTCTCTGCTCATTGCAGAGGGGTTGGACTAGATGACCTTTAAATGCCCATTCTAACCCAAACTAGTCCATGATTCTATGATTCTGATGCCAGGCCCTACCAGCTGTGGGAGTTTAGCTCCCTACACTCAGTGCCAGTCCACTGCTAAGAGCTGGTGTGGAGGAGGAGCTGGAAGGAGCTTCAGCACAGGCTCCCCTCTCCTCCCCTTGGGAGCAGCTTTCAAGCTGAAGGACTTGCCCTTCACCCCTGCCGGTGCCTGGTCTCACACCTCCTTAATCCTTCCTGACCCTCGCCCGCTGACTTGACTTTGTGGCTTGACCTGGGACCTGCCTCATCACCATGTACTTGCTGGGCAGTCACTGAACCAAGGCTGACCCCAGTCACTGTTTCTGGCCCTGATCATGACCCTGACTCAACTTCGGGCCCCTTGTCAATGTGGTAATTTGCCTCTTGGCTGCCTGGCTGCCATCCTCGGCACCCAGCTCACCTGCCCTTCTGGAGCTGCCAGCTGTCATTGCTCCTCCACACTATTCTGCCATCAAATTTGTTTCTTTTAAATAGCAGCTGCTCCTAGGATCCATCCAAGATCCTGATCATGCAGAGCTCTGCATTACCACTGCCAGTAGCAACGGCATGCTGGACAATCCCACAATTAGCTGCCAAATGAGCGTGTCTACTTGAGAA
The DNA here is from genome assembly GCF_000690535.1 of Cariama cristata. Lineage (NCBI taxonomy): Eukaryota > Metazoa > Chordata > Aves > Cariamiformes > Cariamidae > Cariama > Cariama cristata. The sequence goes on from NW_009592843.1 coordinate 101,884, forward strand.
CCTCTCTACCTCTCACTTGCTCTGCACCCACGCCACTTATTGCTTGTCCTTGGGAAGATCAGAGATTATTACATGTTTTGGAGCATAACCAGAACCTCAATTTCATTCCTGGCTCCTCATAATATTAACAGTTTAAAGAAGATGTTGATACTATGGCCCTTGCATATGTTAGCAGCAGAAGTTCCTTCAGCGTGAATACAGAGAAAGCAGGTGTTTGGCAGTGAGCAGTTTTTCTCTAGTGTCCACTCAAGAAGACATAATGGCAGCACATATCAAGCCTATTGATTGTGAATGCCAGCTACGGGGCTTACATGGAAATGCGTCTCAGCTCCCAACAGGTTAGGAGGAACATTATCCAGCTGAAAGCCAACCGCAAGTCAAGTGATTCATAGACAAGTAAAAGAAGCTTTGTTATGTTTTTCCTCCCTTGAAACAGAATTACCTTTCATGGATGGTGAGATAGAGAAGAGCCTCTACAGAGCTCCTGTGGATGCCATCCACAGAATTCTAATGTATGCTAAGTTGAATCATTAATATTCATAGATCAGTGTTACTGCCAAAGGAAGTAATTTTTACAACAAATTTAGCTTAGTGCATTCTGAGCTGTCAAATCTCTACAGGATTTTGAAGCTCACAAGCTCCTTTTAAGCTCAAACTGAATCCAGAAAACAAAACTATCTTTTAACTTTAATGAACTTCCATTGTTCTACCTTTATTTGGTCCTTTTCCAGACACACTAATCCTGTGGATACAGCTTCTCAATTTCTCCAGCTCACCATGAGTTTGAAGAGGTCAGCCACTACTAAAGCCATCAGGGAATATCTTTAGATGGTCCTTTCATATATTCAAAGGATTTAAATAGATTTTTGGCAGACAGAAAACACATAGATTACATTTAGAATATACTGTTTTGTTCATTGCACTTCATTTTTCATAAAACACTTTTTTCGTTTTTTTTTTTACTAGCAGAAGTGTCTTTAACTAGGCAATAATTTCAGTGAAAAGAATTAAATCAGCTTTAGCCTAAGCCAGCATGTATTTATTAAGTTTTACTTTCATCTAGTGAATTGTCTTTTGAGGCTACTTTGTTCTGTCCAGATACCACTGTGATTTATTAGGCGGCTGTTCAAACCTGAGCAGAGGACACTATAAAATATCACAGCACAAGTCACATGGTAGACTCCCTATATCCCAATCGCTTGATTCTATCCAATAATATCAGAGCAACCCAGCTCTGAAGAAGCCATACTTCACTTTTCTAAGAAAAAGACAAGCTGCAAAACTATATGTTGTTTGTTATACTGAAGGAAGAGGAATGACAAAAAGGTAGCAGAGCTACCTATTACAGCTGATGTTTCAAACCAGGCTGGATAAGTTGTTCTTCCTTTCACCCAACACTTTTTATTCTGTTTTTATACCTACAAAAATTAAGATTTTCCTTAGACGGAAATATTGTCATAGTATCAGAGCTATGGCAAATTGCACTTCATGCTTATGGAAATCTGTGAAAATGTGCCTAAATTCAATCCTTGCATGTGGGTTTCTTTAGAATTACATCATGGGAAAGCTCTTTTCTGAAAATATGAATGTATTTCAAAGAAAAACTTAGATGCTAGCTCTTACACAAAAATAATCTCTCAAAATAACTTGAAGTTCAAACACTTTGATGGCTAAGACAGAATTTGAAGATGAACAATCTTTGAGCACAACAGCCCCCTGAAACTAGAGATCCTTTATTCGTGCTCATCATCTGTATCAGACTTACTAGTGTGGGAGGATAAGAATGTGGCCTGGAGTCAAAGCAGTTTCACTGACATGGCAACATTTTCATAATTGATCTGGCTGTGAAACTAAACTGGAATGCCACTGATCTATTTTCTTTGTAGGCTTACAAACCAGAGGGACAGGATTCCATGCAAGCTCATTGCCTAATTTGATTTTCAACCAAATTGCAATTTGTAACAAAAGATACTGGAGAACATTACAGGCATATTTGTGGCAGATATTCATACTATTGCAAATTCATGTGTTGTTTGTTTCATAGAACAAACATAAATCAAGTAGTGGTAGGTCACGTTAATAATACTTTAAAAACAAATTGTGAATAGTCATCATAACCCCCCTGAGTGTGTAGACTTGCATTTGTTCATGGCTTTATACCATAATTTCCAACAGTGAAGCAGCTCTCAGAAAGCTGCTATGACTCTCCATCAATAATACAGCTATGTTTTTCCTAGTCAATACATGCTAGTTCTGTCTGCTTGGAATAAGTTTCTATATCCTGCTGAGACCTATATAGGAGAAGGTGTGTGGGCTAAAGACACACTGCAGATTTTTGTGCTTTGACTGCTTCCATCTAATTCTCTTTTACAAATCAACCCCTATCTCTATACAGTGCAACGTAGCACCACGTGGCAATTCCCACACCATTTCTCAGCAACCTTGTGCTGCACAGCACAGTGCGGTATATTGCTGGATGTTAAATCAGGCTGCAGAAAACGATTATGTCAGCATGGCATTGCACACATGGTCAATCAGCCCTGCATCACCCAGGGAGTCACAATCCCAAGTAGCACTGTACAGACCCAGATGTATTACCCCAGGTGCTGGAGCTCTGCCAGGGCTAGAGTGCCCATCCCCTTCTGGATGGGACTGATAAAACCACAACCCCTGAAGCACTCCCAGTTCCACATCACCCTGACCTGCCCACGATGTCCTTCCAATCAAAGTTAGATCTGTAAAGCACACTGGTTAATTCATTAGGTTATTCTATCCTATTATTTCAATAGAAAAAGGTTGCAAAGCACCACACCCAGCAAAACCCTCAAGAGTCAGGGGGGAGGAAAAGAGAAATAGCTAAGGCAGAAATCTCTTCAGCTAACAGAGCTGTATCTGCAAGGGGATATGTGAGCTATAGCACCAGTCCCAGTAGAGTGGCTACACTGTGTGATATATCTACATTACCTATTTTGTTGCAATAAACTGTTATATGCACATATGTACATCTATGTACATTATATTCCCCAGAAATTTAGCATTCTTTACTGTTCTTTATGAAAATGGCATTGCATGTAAGAGACAAGACTTCTACAAACATAGAAGCAATTAGCATTAATGATAATTTACTGTAATCAGGAAGAGGATGCGGGCCATATACTCTTAACTTTAATGTAAATGTCTAATATATAATATATAATGTACATAATATATTTTATATTATATTACATGTTATTATATTACATATAATGTCTAATATAATTCTTAGTGTATAAATACATTTCTAAGCACTTCGTTGCAGACAACTCATATTTACTGTCTAGAATTATGTACAGATCACACGGCATTACTTCTGAATATCTTTCTATAGCTATTTTGCATAACCAATCCCGCAGTTACGCAAGTGTTTTTCTGGACAAAAGTACTTACCAGGACACATATGTAAAGTGAACGCAAGAATAGTCAAACGTAAACCTTTTAGAAAATACTCTCCTAAAGGCATATATATATTGACCAATTCCTTTGAGAAAACACTGCACCATTTTCTACCACACATTCAATATTTATTTTTTTTTTGCATATTCTGCACATAATCACAACAAAAAGGACAGAGTGACAAGATACAGGAGTACGTCACTCAAGAGATTGTTCAGAGATCAAGTTAGTTGAGAGGAAAAACTTATTTATGCATACTGTCACCCTTAATGAGAGCAGAAAGCCTCCACCACTGTCTTTTGACAAAAGAATGTAAGTGGCTCCACGAATGGAACAGTTCAGAGCCACTCTTTGGGACAGTACAGAGCAGCAAGAGTTTACGCAGCATTCACTCAGTGCCTAATCTTCCTTCTGCCCCCAAAGCAGCAATGATTTTGAAAAACATACAAGCTAGAATAAACGATGCAACTAAGAACAATCAAATTCCTAAAAACACACAAACTGCTTAAAAGTATAACCAAAAATTATGTGCATAGGTAATTTTTAGTCTAAAAGTGCATTAAAAAATCATAGAATAGTTTTCCCACTAATGGGGCCCACATGGGAGGTTTTGCCATAGAAATAGAGTTGCCAGAAATAGACATCTACATTGCAGGAGTCTAGATCTCAAATGCCTTCCCTAGGATCTCATCATACTCTACAGAGGTAAGCAGGCACTACAACGGACTACACATTCGACTGTAAAGTGAGATGCATCTAGAACAAGTCAGATGATTTACGCCCATTAGATTTAAGCATACAGATTGCAGACATTGCAGATAAGATGAATCTAGGCACTACAACGGACTACACATCCGACTGTAAAGTGAGATGCATCTAGAAAAAGTCAGATGATTTACGCCCATTAAAGTATATAGATTGCAGACATTGCAGATAAGATGAATCCTATCCCATGTTAATAAGGGAAGTTGTGACCGTGAAAACCCCACTACTAAGTACTCTTCAGGAAGTAGACACACATTTCCTGGATCATTTTAAGGGGTTCTTTTTGCTCGCAAATAGAAATCTGCATGCCAAAGAAAAGTAGATTCTTGCAACGTATTCAGTTGGACTAAACAGGAAGAAGGCTTCAGATTTTTCCTAGAGTGTAATCAACCCAATTAAAATTCAGAGGGACTCTTTTAAACTTCTTCCTTATTAAGCGATACAAACTTCTCCATTTATGGAAGAAGAGTTCATCTTCTAATGTAAAAAATGTGAAACAAGATGGTTTGGCGCAGATCTAATTTTGCTTGCATGCATTTCTTAACCGTTTCATCAAGCTTCTATTCTTTGTATAAATACTCAAGTTGCTACATAAGCAAATCTTGCACAAATAATGACTGTCATTAAACTGTTCATTTAAACAGTTGATTCAAGTGAAATATCACGGTCCTCTAGTCTGCCAGATAAGCATTTGGGAAGTGTTGCTCTGTTATTTGACATGTTTCCCTTTTTTTTAAATCCTAAAGTATTCCATGACTTGCACGATAAGCAGCTTTACATTTTAAACTGGATGAGCATAGATAGTGAAGTAAAGAAGAAATCTATCACTGAAAGAATAAACAACTCTGTTGATGCTTCATTGTTGACAGGCTTTCTTGAATAGAACCAAAACATTTTCCTGCTTTGGGGCACAAATGGTTTTAAAACCTCACAGTGGTCAAAGCACAAAATGATTGCAAGTTCAAGAAGGATGGAGTACCTCTGTAAAAGGAAAATCTGTGAACAAAGGATATTCTGTTTCAAAGTATTATTGCAAAGGAAATGAAAGATACTTGCATTTTTACCCACACGATTTCCCATCTAAGTCAATCCACAAATACCTTAATTGCTTAATTTAATAAAAAGACACATAACACTGATCAGCTGACAATCCAGATCTTTTCCCTCTCTGGTAGTATGACCACAGCAGTTAGGCACCTCTGTCATGAAAGATGTGGACACTGCAAAGGACTGCCTATGATTTAATGAGCTCTCATCTAAAACGCATGCACTGAGCAGGAAATAGCATTTTTAAAGTCAAGCTTGTAGGCCTAGAGCCGAGTTTGTACGTTGCCTTTATCGGCAGGCCTCTCCCTGCCTCGGGAAATCGGGCTGACATTGCTCTGCGGGCAGACTGGACTCCAGCAGGCTTTTCTCATCAGCTGGGAAGTGGCAGCTTTGGCCTCAAGCCAGAAGCATCTCCACACCTCCCTGCTTATACTTCTAATTAATCATTACCCAGAGATTCCCAATGTGATAAAAGGTGTTAAATGACAGCAGAGGGGAGGGGAGCTGGATACAGAGAATTTATTAGCAAATAGTAGGTGATGCTGTTTATTAAATAAGATGCTGCAAGTTTAGGATTGGAGGTCAGTTGTTTTCAGCACTTGCTTCAACAATAGAAAAATTGAGAACAGGCTTAAAGAGAAAGAAGCATTTGCACAGCAACAGTATCAAGCGAGAGAGGACTCCAAAAGGATAAATTTTGACAGCAATCTCAGATTTCAGTCACTTTTGTTCACTTGCACACTGCAGGGTCACTGTAACTATAATCCTTTGCACACATTTACATCACCAAGCAAGAGCTAAATGAGAAAGATGTTGGTTTCAGCCAGTTCTCAGCAGGCAATAATCTTACTCTCATTTATCTCTCATTGACTTACACCTGCAAATTGAGACACGAATTGCCCAACAAAAATTGAAGGAATCACTGAACCATATCAACACCAGGACTCCTACAAAACACAAACAAAAAGACCTGCTGTGGTTGCACAAGTTCACAAACAAACCTTGAAGGGAAGGACAGATGCTCCTTTTGCAGCTGGAAAGGAACATTTGTGACTCACTATGCAGAAAACAAAAGGGTTTCTTGGTCGTCCACAATCCCCGTTGCATCACTCACTGAATATTTTTTGTGAAAATAATTCCTCCCTCTCTCAAATTTGTTGCCATCTTTCTTTGTAAAATAACAGCTTTTTGGAGAAAAGTAGCAAGACACAAAATGTTATGCTTGAAAACTATTAGTTCTAAACTAAAAAGGAGCTTGGCTGCCTCTTTTTCCCCATTTCTCCTTTACAGCCTGGGCTTTCTGGTTGTACAATTGCACCAAAGGCAGTGACATAAAGGTAACTATCTCAGAGTCCTTATGTAGGCTTTAATTTCATTTTAAAGTAAAGGGTAGCAGTACAAGGTATGATGACAAAATATTGCCTACGGTGAAACTTTCAAAGGTTTTGACTTACAAAACTAAAATTTCTTCTTCACCTAAGTAGGCAGATTTGCCCAGGAGGAAAACAATACTGACCTTTAGGTACGTTTATAAGCTGATTATGCATGAAGCAGGTATGGAGGATTTTTCTACTTATTATGACTTCTCCATAGGTATTATCAATGGGCAAGTAACAAACTTGTATAAAGCTGTACTGCTGTGCAAAACTAAATATCTTTATTTTCTATCTGAAAAAAAGCTTATTGAATATATTGAAGATCCTTAAAACATTGCTCAGCTTGGAGAACTGGTGGAAGAAGAGTAGGAAGGACTTTATATATCCTTTATACATATCTTTTAGATGCAAAGTAGGACAGATGAGAGGATTCCATTGAACACTATGTGCTTAGCATTTACATACAGAAGCGGTGCAACATAACCATCATTCACCCTCCAAGTAAATCACGTTAAGAACTAGATATAATCCAGTACTAGTATCATTTAATCACCAAGGAGAAGATTTATTATTCCCTCTTTGGGTTTCACTTATATAAATTTTAGAAGTCTTTTGCTATATATAACCAATTCTTGTAAATCATCTCCTGCAGAGGTAAGCAAACCCATCCTCCAAACCAGGAAAACTTCCCAAGTTTCTTTGCATTTGGATGGCATATCTTTTAAAGAGGATTTACTTAAACTCATTCCCCACATTCCCTTCTTCCCCAGAAGGTAACTTCTCAGAAGGATCTGGCTAATTTAATTGGTCTCATGCGTGATTCTAGAAAAGCTTCATTCCAGAGTGTTTGTCGGGCAGTGGCAACATATAGACCATGCTCTGGTCTCTGCCTGATAGCTAGTCCAACTTCTAAGAGGTCTCAAACTGCTTTCCATTTTGAAGCAGAGATCAAATATTGTGGTATAGCTTCAGGAAAATCTCTTAATTAAAGCTTGGGAAGTACATAATACACAGGAGGCCACAAAGGCACGATAAGATCAAAATCAAGTTTACACAAAAGAGGAATTGCTAAAAATTGCTTAAAATTAAAATTCAAAAGATGAAATAGTTGAAAAAGAGAAACAATGTGAGTTCATATTTTGCTTCTTTGGAAGCATTTCTTTTTATGAATATGCTCATACAGTACAGTGTAAGTTCAAACATTTCAATACAGTAAAAGTGTCATTTTTACCATTGTGCATACACAAGGCCAAACAGAAGTCACTTTGTATATCCTTGAATGCTCTGTTCAAGTGTGTAAGTTACTCAGGTTAAGGGAATAGAGATAGTGGAAGTCCTTATTTTCTTAATAGATGAAGGTTTCAGAAAATTTAGAAAAAATGGATTAAACAAGACTCACATTTCTCTATCAGCAAAAAAATCTATTCTGAAATTGGATAAATGCAATTTAAAAATAAGTGAGAAGTCTCTTACACTAACTGAGTAAAAACAGGGGTTTAATATTGAGGATTAATGTGTATCCCTCCCTTTTCTTTGTGTATGACTTACAGACAGTACAATTCAAGGCACAATTTTATTACAGTTAAATGGTAAAATAAATCTTGTTTATGAGAGTTTGTTTGAACCCCATTCTGAGTCATATATTGAGATATCTAAGTGCTTCCGTGAAAGATTATCTTGCAGTAAGTATTCATCCTCCTGAAACATAAATTCTGCAAATTATTTTTAGATGTGCTCAAATGTAGCTCATTCAGCAAAGAATGAGCAGTTTGAATAATGAAAAGGAGAGATGTAAAAAAAAAAGCGGGCCTTGCGAATTTGCAAATAATATAATCACAGTGCATCCACCTGATACTGTCTGTTCATACTCTTGATTCTCTTAGCAAGGTTACATCCTTGAAACAATACTTGTGAGCTTGAGGAGAGAAAAGAGCATCTCCATGGCAGCTACTAAGACAGTGCTTTTACATACAAGCAGAGAATAAGGAGCTTTTACTAGGTAAGTACATCCTTGACTATGATGGAGAAAAAGGTGTAGCAATCAAAACCAAATAGTCAGCTTGTAACGTGACACACAAAGGAGGAAGCTGCAACACCACTGGTGTTTTTATGAGAGTTCTCCAAACTGCAGTTTACTCAAGAAAAGTATTATTTGCAAACACTGAGCAAGGCACCATCCATAGTCAAGCAGGGCAGGCAGTTCCCCAGGGCTAATCATCTGTACTGGTTTTGGCTAGGATAGAGCTGATTTTCTTCATAGTGGGTCTTACAGCGCTACGTGTTGGATTTGTGACCAAAACAGTGTTGATAACACACTGATGCTTTAGCTATTGCTTAGCAGTGCTTGCAGAACGTCAAGGCCTTTTCTGTTTCTAAGGCTGTCCTACCAGCATTTGCCTGAGGGGAGAGTCATGAGGGGACACAGCTGGGACAGATGACCCAAACTGACCCGAGGGATATTCCATACCATATGATGTCATGCTCAGCATATAAAGCTCGGGGAAGAAGAAGGAAGGGGAGGACATTTGGAGTTCTGGAGTCTGTCTTCCCAAGTAGCTGTTAGGCATGATAGAGCCCTGCTTTCCTGGAAATGGCTGAACACCTGCCTGCCCATGGGAAGTAGTGAATGAATTCCTTGTTTTGCTTTGCTTGCACACATAACTTTTGCTTTATCTATTAAACAGTCTTTATGTCAACCCACAGGTTTCATCCCTTTTGCCCTTCCCATTCTCTCCCCCAACCTGCTGTAGGGCAGACTGAGTGAGCAGTTGTGTGGGGCTTAGCTCCCTACCACAGTTAAATCACATCATCAGCTAAGATGACTGATAAGGGTTTTAAACAAAAGGCTAATACAAATATAATCCTTTCAGTGCATCTCTTCTAGCATGCTTCAAAAAGGTGAACCTCTTCTAACTTTTATCAACTTGTATTATTATAATATCTAAGCCAGAGCAGTATGAACAGCAAGACACACCTGAGGAGAGGAGAGTGTAAAACACAAGACAAAGGCACACTGATTACAAAAGTCAAAGAGGAGAGAACAATTTTTTAAAAAAAAAAGTAGCTGTGATAGTAGTATGATATATGTCCCTAGAATTAGCTTGTTTTGTACCAGGCTCTGTATAGACATTGCAGAAGAATTTTCCTACCTCATTTAAAATTGTCACATGATGAAACAGCAAGTAAATATTGCAATTACACAGAGGCACAGAACATTTTTGTTACGCTACTCATGAAAGCCAAGTATGCAGATCAGCATGGTAATTTCTAACTACTGAAAAGGGAAAGAATAGAGCCTCTCCTCAGAGTATGAACACTGCAATACTAACGTTAATGACTATTCTGCAATTGCAAAGTAACACTGTTTCAGTACCACAGCTATTACTTACCACCTCATATTTAAAAAGTTCTGCTAAAAATGAGTTACAGCTGTACACACCCACTCCCAGCCACAGTTCTTGCCAGGTAAAGGCACCACTTACTGACGTGAAGTGTCCACAAAGGAGAAAAGAATCCTTTTCAGATACAGGTAAACCTTAACACTTAGGAGACAGTTAAATATACCAAGAAAATAACATCAGAATGTGAATCCAACCAACTACTTTGGAAAGCCTGTAACTTCCTATAAACCTCTTACAAACTTCCTGACTTCTGCAGCCGTTGAGAGCCAGAGGATAAACCATGCAAGTAAATGCTACCCACATCTACTGACTTTTCTAACTGTCCAACCTTTATTTAGTAGTACAACCAATTCTGAAGGTCCCTCCAGATGTTCACTTATCTGCTTCTCCACATTGTCAGGCCCCATTCTTCTGACATGGAAGCCAATGGTAGAATACTTCATGCCCATACTAGCAAACAACTCTGGCTTCCAGAACAAGGAGACTGCACCCCAAGAGTACCTATAAGAAATGGTCCTTACCACAGGCTGATCATTAAACCAAACCAGGAGGGTAGCAGCTGTCCTGATCCAAAACAGTGACAAAGACCATCTGAAAACCAGAGACAGCTGAGTGTCTGTGCCCACAAGTGTTCCCGGACATGTTTAGTTCACTGGCCACTAAGCATGCTGCATTTCAATACTACCTAACATGTCCAAGAGCCCAGGGTGACCTTGAGATGAAAGTCCTGACAGGGTTTCCACTTTGCAGTGTTGAACACTCTCCATCAGCACAAGCTCAGTTCACTCTTCCAGTCTGCTGCATGGCTTAGTGTTTGGCACGCAGCTACCTCACTAGTCAGTAACAGCACAGATCTCGGCCCAACAGGGCCCTGCGAAGCATGGGAACTCCCTGGGGTATCTACTGTCATAAGCAGCAATTCTAACCCCTTACCTACACTTCTCTTCCTCAAAAAGACACGAGGGCAGATCCACTGGCAGAAAGTGAAGCAAAGTTCCTCCAAATGCTCTAACTGTGACTAGACCTCTCGCTGTCCGTTCACTGATCAGTCCCAACACAGGAGACCATCACTAGCCTTTCTGTACTTCTAAAGGCTTGTACGATTAGTGGCGATTCTGCAATCCTACTCTATGGGACACTGTTTAGCCAACAAGCAGGAAATGCTGTAAGAGAAAAGTAAGGGAATTATAATCATTGGGGTTTGTAGGGGAATGAGGGAACTGTTTCTTTTGAAGGGGGAAGCAAACAAAAAATCTTGCAGCACATTCAGCCAAGCTTACTGAAGTAAACATGTGTTTTCCATACTCTTTCCTCAAAGTACATGGAGATCCTGCCAGTAAAGCTCTAAACTGATGTTGCATTTAACTACTACTGCAGCCTTTACTTCACCATAAACTTACCTCAAAGTTTTTTATATCGACAGGAATAAGGCCAGGTCTTACTTACCGATGTAAATCCAGAAAAAGCATAGATACACCAAATTTCTGTTTGTACATGTAAATCACATACTTAATACTCACTTGTTTACTTAAATAGGGAATTTAAGTCCATACAAAAGGAGGGTCAATTAAAAATTTCTCATAAGGAAAAAGGGAAACCAGTAACACATATGTAAAATAAATTATACAGTACTGTTATTAATTTGCAGAGTCAAGCTAGAGTCAGGATTGAAATGCTCATTGAAATATGTATATATATATTTTCTGTCCCTTGTGTACTATAAAGTACTTAAAAATAATATAACATTTGGGATTGCAGCTTTGCTTTTACAGCTTTTAAAATACATAATCAAAAGTACTTGCATAGCTATTTTGGTCATTCACTGGGGGAAGTTACTTGAATTTTCACGTAGTCTGGCAACACATCTGCAATTATTTTTTGTTATTTAGAACACATGTTTCACAGAACATAATTCCAATTAAAGAGATGTTCTATATTTAAATATGACCATTTTTAATTTTTTTTAAAAAGGTTGCGTGTACATATCTCAGGTACAATCATCGAAAATAAGAGGATTTAAATGTATTGAGGATGTATCATCATTACCTCTGGTTTCTGTTTCTATAGCAGTTTTCATCCCAGGATCGCAACATGTTAATTAAGGCTTCTGTTTGGAAGAGCCTTCCTGGAGAGGAAGGCTGTTTAGCACATACTTAGTGATACTCATGCATAAGCTTAAATTTAAGCTCATTTTAATGTGACTTCCTGAAGAGTGATGTGGCTTTAGCACATAGGTAAGGGAGTTTTTTCTCTTTACAATTAACTAAATTTCATACTATCCCTGAGGTCTTCTCAACGCACACAGTCAGTCTCTAACAAATTTTGCTCTGCTGTAGTCCAGAGAAACGAAACACAGACTGATATCCATATTTTCCAATCTGGTTCTTAATTTGGAGGAAATTTTCTTTTCTAGATCAGTCTAGAATCCAAGAAACTTTTCTGAAAAAGGCCTAACTGCATAAAAGGGGGAACTTGAACCCAGGCTACTCAGATTTACTGGGTCTTTCATATTTGGCTCCAAAACTGCAGAAAATTAGCTTGTTATAGAAACATTAGACCTCTGATCACCATTAATGTCAACGACAGTCATTACAATTTACAGCCTCATGAAGTCAACACACACATAAAAGAATGTAAAACATTTAAAGGACAAAGAAAAGCAAAATTATGCTCTATTTGATCACTGTTATATGTGCTTCAGGAGTTTCCCTTTAGGATATATTTATGAGTACTCTGTAGAGCGATTTAACTGAGTAACTTGTCAAAACCGGACAGTTCCATTCTCAGCATCAGGAATCCAGTAGACACAAACCTGATCTCCTCTAGAGGCATGCAACCACATTAATGCAACAACTTCCTGAACTGCATAAAGATGGCACTTCTTTTCCTGTTTCAAGTTGTAACTTGAAGAGTATTGCAACGCACTGTAGGAAGGATTTGAGAGTAAGGGGAATGAGAAATCTACTTCCATTAGCTCATAGGAAAGGTGAAGAACATCTGACAGAGTCCCACCCACCTTGAACCGTCCTGGTACATTTCAAGAAAGCAAGCAAGATCATATGACCAAGAGCAAACGGTTAACATATTGCATCCTTGTTGTATAAGTGTACATAATATTTAATATTCTTCCTCTTTCTCTAGAGCACTCAGCCTCAGTCTGGCAAGCCAGCTCCAGATCACAAGTTGCATGCTTGGGTTTTGTCATTGCAAGCCCCAGCAGTGCTCACTGGACTCCTCTTGCAAACCAAACTGTGACCACCAAGCTCAGATAAAACTTTTGTTCTCCTTTATACTATGTCTGGCCATCAGAGGTAGAAAAGATAACAACATTTTACGTGGTCCAGCTGAAGTCTTAACCTGCACCTGCTGTTTGTAAATCAGCTCCAGAAAGACAGATGTTTTAATAAGATAGGTGTTGATACAGTTTTATAATTCTCTCAGTTCTGTGGTCTTTAACACATCTTTGAAAGTATCACTTAGCAGCACTTCAGTACTGATGCTCTTCAGTCCCTGCAAGTATGAGTTCCTTTAGAATTATATGTCAGGAAGATTTCCCAAAGGAAAATCCACTCTGTTGGAAAATTCATGCTGATCTCACAAATAAGCAATGTAATAAGTAACTAACTGCGGCGGTTACGCACTTTGGAATACTTGTACATCCACCTTCCAAACACACAAGAAAAGTGGTGAACTTTATAATTTACTTGAGATCAATAAGCACCATGAGGTAGGAATCCTAAAGACAGGCTGAAGAGAGAAGACGGATTTCTGATGAACTCTGCCGACAGCTCATTCCTGCTGCAACCACTGGGAGCTCCCAGGCAAGCACCATGAAGCGCTTGCTCAGCACAACACCTTACGCATTAGATTGAAATGACAAAACCTCTAGTGTTTTTTAGCAAACCCCAACTTTTCACCATCCCAGAAATGCAAAGGGTCTGTGCGAAGCAGAGAGCTAGCAGTACAGCACAATGCTTATTAACCCAACAGCTGGATTCTGTCCTGACTTCAACCTCTAATTTCAGAGCTTAGTCTCAAGCAACGTGTCATTATTTGTCTCATACTGAAGTAACAGCACAGATAGTCACAATAACACATTTTTTTCAGAAAAATCTCATTTCCAAAATTAGAACGCAAGACACCTTGCCGAGTCCCTGGTAACACTCGCTGTTTGAAACTCCATCTGCTCTAGATACAATAAAACTCTGGAAATACAGACTTTCTGTGAAGCTGGCATTTCTCCACTCAAAAAGTTAAGATGATCTTGAACACCGAGTTACTTTTTCTAAACGTGGCACTCAAAGAGGGTACTTAAGAAGTACACACCAGAACTATGAAACCGAACTGAGAGTATAGCGGTGACAGATGAACTAGAGACCAGCACTAACTCTGGTTTGTCACTGACATCTGTTGAATGTTACAGACTTACTCCTTCCCATGACCTAAGCACACAAGTCTACAGGCTCTCAGAGATGGCAATCTCTCTTCTGAAGGTGTCAAACAGCTTTGGATCTGAAGGGAAAAGGTGAAACAGACCATTCTCCTCCCTTACAGTACTTCAAAAGAGAGACTACTGGGACAAGCTGAAGATCAACTCCCAAATGCCAGCTGGAAAGACCTGTACATTGATGAAATTACTCTACTAAATCTGAGTTTTGCTGATTTTTTGTTTATCTTCCAGGTGCCTGGCATCCTGGTTAAGGTCACTGAAGAACAGTCCAAATACATAGGCACCCCAAACTCGTATGCTGTCATGCAACTCATGCCATGTTGCAGATAATTCAGCTGGCTACAGAAATTCAGAAGCTGCTCTGATGTGTCACACCAGCAAAATGCTATTTTGCGATAAAGCTAATAATGGCACAATAAAACCCATTATTAATATATTAATTTTAATTAAATCACCAGGTTATTAACATTGAAAATGTGGCATTATAAGTTATTTTGTATATTATCAATAATAATAAATATTTAACATTATAAAGCTGCACACTGACAAAAAGCACTCTCAAATATTTGTTTTGCTTGACATCAAAAGTAGGAAGCCTGAACTGTTTCCCACCAAGAACATCCTGGAAAACCTCTTTGGGAATTGCAGCCCCCTCAGAAACACCACATACCATCACAGAACACTTACTTAAAACACTTGGAAGAACGTGAGGCTGACACAATGTATGAGATCACGCTTTCAGACTCCCCAGTTTGCTCTTTTGTAGGGCATTTGCCATCTTGCCAAGATGTTTATTCCACCTTGCAGACTATTATTCATAATGAGAAGATTTATTTTATTTGTTTGAACACTATGATCAGCATCATTTCACAGAAGCATCTCAACATATTGTGAACTGGCAGATGTCGCCCTCAGCGACCAGGAGCTTGTCCCAAGCACTGCAATCCAGTATTAGGCCTGATTACACTGTTGCCTACATATTTGTTTTCTAAATCAGATGAAGTCTATCGAAACAACGGCATTTTCCCAAGCCAGCCCAAGACAAAAAGGCCCCTCAGCAGCAGGAAAGCTCCCCGTGGAATTCTAACGGACCACAAAAGGAAATGTGTTAAGAGCTAAATTAAATCCATCTTTTACATGGGCAGAAAAGGACAAAAAGAACACAAGAATAGTTCCTTCTTGCCATGCTCTGAGCACCATGAGCTGTAAACTGATGAGGGGAAGCAGCGTTGTGGCCCTGACCTGCAGTGCCCTGGGAGCTAATTCAACCCTGCCACCCCAAAGGGAGGCAGAGCCTGTCATGGAGACACCACCTCTGAAGCACCACATCTCCAAGCTGCACATTTCTGAATGACTGAGAAGCATTCGGGGGAAATACTGCTACAAGTTCACCTTGGCTTTATCCTTCCTCCTCCTCCACAAATCTGCTACTGGTCACTGCAGAAGATGCAACGCTAAGCTAGACGGACCTTTGGTCTGCTCTGGTGTGTCCATTCTTATGTTCAACCTCACACAACTTCAGGAATTTTTTAGGAGAGATTTTGTTTTCCTGAAGTGTGTTTGGGGTTTGTTGGTTTGTTGTTTTTTTTTTGGGGGGGTGGGTGTTGTTTTTCGTTTTGTGGGTTGTTTTTTTTTCTTCTTTTGAATAGCGAGGCTCAGCAGGCCCACTACATCAGCCAACATTTTTCTCTCTCCCAGTGACCCATCAGCTCCTATTCTTCCCCCAAAAGCATTTCAAAGTACCTGAAAGATACGTCTACATTTCATAGGTATTTCATCTTTCAAATCTGGCTTATGTATTGCATATAGTTTTTGAAAAGCACCAGCTTCTTCCTACTGTTATTTCTTCTGTTATTGTTCATAGAGGTTGCTTCTGTTCAGCCTGCTTTTGAAATCATGCTAATTACACAGTTATCTTCTGGCATATCTGCACAGATGTGTGCAGAAAGACCTCCCTAGAAGTCTTGAGGCATATTCACTCACCATTGATATTTCATTTGTTTCAGTACATAAACAGGTTATTCTGGGCTGGAAACCAGGTGAAGATGGTTTCAGCCAGACACTGCTGCAGCAGAGAAGCTATGTCTCCTTCCCCAGGCTGCAGGGGCCCTAAATCCCCGCAGAAGGGAAAGGTAAGACCTTAAACTGCATCAACTAAATCCACCCAAGCTTTCAGTCAAAGTTCTCCTTTAGGAAGTCTCACACTCTTAGATCTTAGAAAAGGTCACATATTTAAAGGGATATGAAACAAAAAAGTTGTTGCTGCCTAATTTTCAAGGCTGTGAGCAAAAGGTTTCTCAGGGGCCTTGAAGAAAATGTCAAGGTACAGAGATCTTTTTTCAAAAAGACCTTTCCTACCCAGATAAAAGTCTACTAACTGCAGAGGAAACAAAGGAAAACAAAAATAACGTACATACTATAACAACCCCAAGGCACAAAAATAAAAAAGCAGGAACAAATAATTCACAGCAAGGGCAGAGAAGCATAGGAGAAGAATTACAGTAATGTAACATAACAGGTGTAAGAAAGCAAAATGAATGAATTAGATAGGGTTGGATCAACATGAGACACTAGCGTGGCCTGACCTTTAGAGCAAAGGTGTACAAACACTAAGTTACTGCCAAAAGCAGTTTGTGATCTACTGCCAGTAGCAGCTAATTTGCTACAGTGGAAGAGGAGGGGTGACATGAGATTACAGCTGCCATTTGTACGTGGGAGAGGACAATGCAACGCGTATTTTTGGGCAGCACAGTGCTGGCAGGCAACTTTTTGGTGCATTCCTTGTCAAGGTTCAAAGACATTTCAAAGGCCCAGATGACGTCTGAGGCATGTAGAAGAAAAGGAAAGAAAACAAACACAAAAGTTGCTGCACACAGATATGAAGACAACAGCCGGCGCTTGGAGTGGTGCAAGGGTAATGACTGTGAAATGATACAGACTACGCGAGTCAACTGTTTTTTGCATGCAGTGTGTCGGGGCAAATTCTCATGGGAACACGAAAAAAGTTGAACAAGTCGTACCCTTACCATATTTGATGTATATTCAATATTGAGTGAGAGACTAGAGTGCCTAATATTACATCTGAGAAAAGGTAGCTACCTATGACAGTAATTCTTAAAAGCATTTTGGGTTGGACAGGGGATGCACTGTAAAAGTGCTTGTCCTGTACAGAGAAACAGCAGATGATCCAAGGTCAGCAGATTGACAAAGGCTTACTTCAGAGATGTCTGCAAGAAGATAATTTGGAAAGAGAGCCATTACCTGCAGGTCATGCTAAAAGCATTGTGGTGTATCCCAAAGTGAAGAGAGCAAAGAGGACCCCTAAGGAGATCTCAAACAGTGTTCATGCTTGAGCTTATTCATTTGGTCTGATGTCATAAATTTATGATCTCCGTAAATGGATATCGCTCCCCAGTTGGTCTTTATAGCCGCTCAGAAGGTAACACACTGACAGCACTGCTCAGCATTTAAGTCACAGCCTTCCAAGATGGATACAAATCCTAGATGCAAATTATACATTTGCATATGAGAAGGACCCATACTTAGTCAAAACAGTTCTAAACATTAGGAAACAGCCAATATAAATATGCCTTTCCTTGTGTGTTTAACCGTTTCATTTAAATGAATTGTGTTTCTCTATCACAAACCTGTCATAGTCACACACACCAGAATGCCACTGTGCTTAGTGGAATAAAAATTCACTTCCCCAAAGAGCTGACAGGCAAGTCCTCCTGCGAGTCAAGTTAGTCTAGAATAAATTTAGAATTTAACAGATGCCATAAGAATTCAGTTTTACTAGCAAGTAAGAAATCTCCTTGAGTTTATGATCTTAGGAACCTTAATGTAAACCAAATGAAATTATAAAACTATATATTATAGGTTGTTGTTAGATACTGTCCAGTTACACATCAACAAAGTTTCCATTACAATATTATTTCATTCTACATTCTTAGGCTTTAAAACTGGTTTTGGTTATAGCAGCCATATAATTTCTTTGCTACATTTAGATGTGAGACTCAACTGTGACATCCTATAAACACATCTGAGAGAGATAAACTTCCAATATTTGGTTGTTACTTAATAATGGAGGAGAAAGAAAAAAAGAACTTCAGCAAGATAGCCTAGTTGACTTCCTAGCACAAAGGAACAAGACTAACTAATTACCTTTGATACTTAGGCCATCTTGTAATACAGTCTTCAGCACGTCACAAAAAACTGCTTCTCAGATAGAAACTCATGGTAAGATGAAATCACAGGTACAGCAAATGCCCAATTTGGTATCATGTTTTCTAGTAATTCTGCTAACAATGGTTAACAGGATTCGAATATATTCTTATTAGGTGGTGTTTCAACATGGTATTTTCAAAGGATGATACTTTCTGCTCTTGGTTACCAAATTTTCCTCTTCATTTTTTTCATAACTTGAAAATGATCCTACAAGGAGTTATTGACAAATGATGTTTGTTATCTAAAGTGGCTAGCAGAAGCATATCCTCCTCACAGCAAGAAAGCACATTATGCTGATATGCTATAGAGAGCCAGAAGCCAAATGAAAATTTTCTCTCAGAGCCTATGGAGTCTGACAATGATAATACTTTAATTACAAAACTGAAATTCAGGCTATGTTGGTTGAAAGGCTTCCCAGAGCTCACCAGACATTCTGAGTTCATTTCTTTTCAAGGAGAAGGCACAGAAATCAGAAGAAACTTCTGAGGCTGCTCAGTTTTGACCCCATGCCAAGCACAGCTTGAGGGCACAAGTTCTGATTATTTGTGGGTTTAGTCTTGGGTTCCACTCAAATCCCCCAATATCAAGCAAAATTCAGAGAAAATAGGAAGCCTCCCACCACTGTCTTATCCCATCTCAGCAATTCACTGGGAATGCTCATTCTGTGACTCGCCTTTAAAATCACGCAGTAAACCTCAAAGCAGCTAATCAATGGATATTTGTCTCTGCATCTTGCCCTAATGTGCCCACCCAAGATGCTGTCATATTACTGAATATGTAACAGAGAAGAAAGCAACTAAACTCAAGGCAGAAGCACAGTCATTGCTGAACATATCGGCTTTTCTGTGAATGCTCCTTGTGAATGTTAGTTTACAGACAAGAAAAGTAGAGATACAACTTCAAAACATGGAGAAATGGGACAAGAAGTGCAGTAGAGTATACATACTGCATGGCTCAGGGAAGTCGGGTGTATGAAAAGAGACTGCTCTGAGCATGGGTGAGTGGCGGAGAGAGGCAGTCCCTCTGCAAATTAAATTCAGATCTGAAAAACCACTCTCCTCCAACCTTGTGGGGCTGAGGCACATCCTCCCCTTTGCAGGGTGGCTGGCTCCCAGGACCAGTCCATTTACTCACATGAAGGTGTTCTAGGCACTTTTTAACTTACCTGTTTCCCCTCCCCCCAAAACAAATGAAATTCTTTTCCAGGCTAATATTGGCAGATATTTCACAGCAATTTGCTTTCAGTTTCCTATAGTCAAAGTACAAAAATTCTTAGGCATGGTTTGGATCTGAAATTAAGCTTCATGTTCTCTGCATGGCTTTGTAGTATGCTCATATAGCATAAGCAGGTTTGTACATAACAGAAACTAATGTTGTTTAGGCATTTGTTCAGCTCTTAATAAACAGGGAAATTTTTCCCTTCAGAGTGTCTGTTGCACGCCTAGATAGTTATTCAGGTAAGACAAAAGCATAAGGGAAAGCTCTCCAGAACAATGATCAAAGAGAGTAGTAAATACTCCTAATGTGTGTGAAGAGCAGAGGAGAGTAGAGATTGAGTCTCGCTGATATGCGGGGCTGCCCTTCTGCTGCTACTCACCACAAATTTGGAACAGATTTTCCTTTATGTTCAAGCTCTGCTTAATGTATGAGAACAGGGCTGCGCACTAGTTACATCTTCCTGACTCTTACGGGCAGCCTACGCTCCTGGCATAAAGGCTTAATCCAGCAACATATGCCTATCAGAAAGCACATTCAATAGCCAAAGACCACTGCTACCTCTAGCTCAAGTTGACCCCTGTTCTGCAATAGAGTCTAAGGTGGCATTGCCTTATGCAGATTAAGAAGTCTTCTGCCTTCTCTCTCCTTCCAATCTGAAACTCTTAACTGAGCACACCATAATCAAGAACGAAGGCCAACCTGTTTCTAAATTATAATCAATGATAATAATTATTGACGTTCACTGCAGCTGGATTTGCTGAAGCACATACGGAGTTAACCAGTAAAAACTTCACCGTTCCTCCCGACTCCAATTTTCTCATTTAATGCCATGAACACCCATGGATTATTTTTTCCATTAGGGAGATTTGTAACGTTGCACATTGTTCCATTAGCAACTGAGGGACTCTTCCAAAGAACCAGTGGAAAGAAAGAGTTAAGAGATTAAAAGAATAAAAGGATGAACAAAGGACATGGGACTTTTTAAGGTGATGCAAACGTCTTTTCTAAGTGCTCTTGAGCTGAACTTCACACATGCCTGTTCCATTCTCCTTTCTAAGCCAACTCTAATGGCTCTTTTAACATTGTGATGACACATGCATATGGATAGGAATCTCTCCTGAGCTCCCTGAACGCTTTAAAAACCCAAGAGGCAGCATTTTAAGTATTTAACCAGAGCACTTGCTTTCAATGTATATATCACCTTGCAAATTGCCAGTGCTCAGGATATTCATGCCAGCTCATACGGGACCAAAGTTACACTAAACCTGACAGCAGCCGCGCTGCCATCGCGTACGTTCCGAGATAACCCTTGGTCAAAGCCTCAGAACTGCAACTGTGTAGACTTTCGTGTAACCAATCCATCATTTATTTTGCTTGTGGCCCAGCACTATGACTTGCAAACCATGTCTAAGTTTTCCTGCAATGCAATTACTTGCTGATAGTGTGCCAGCTTCAGACTAATGGTTTTTATGCATCATTAAACATACTCAGAGTGAGGATCCTACAACAGGTTTCAAGCTAACTTGAACAGATTTTATTATTAAGTTTTTCATAAGTGGCTCGCTTCTCAGCTTGTGGCTCTGACTTCAAACATTTAAAATATATAGTTAATACATCAGCTTCCCAGGAAGTGCCATATTAGCTGTTGAGGTTTTTTCAAGATTAAATTGGTAAAACAACTGACTAGTAACAGCCCTCCAAATAAGATAAATATCTCATTTTCTGCCTTCCATTAGTATTGTCTGGCTTATTTCTCCACGCTGGCTCATTGCAAGTGTATATACGTGTATGTGTATACATACATATACATACCATTATAGGTCCATGTTTTTTTCTGCATGAAGGAAAATAACAGACCATCGCAATTTTGTACGAGCTGTCACTAAGGAATCAAAACAATGCTGCAGTCTTATCTTGCCTTTCCTCACCTCACCATTTTCTACTGCACAAAAGGAAGCAACTCTAAAACAAACTTACCGGTCTTTTACACAAGAACCCCATTATAGGTATTTAGCAAAATAGGAGGACTTAGAGGAGGCATGACAGCATACTCCAAGAGACAGAAAGAAGCCTGAGTGTAAATATGAGGCTATGACATATATATTTCCTATGATGACAAAATAAAAGTCAAAAAAAAGTGACTAAGTCTTTCTTGAAACTCTAAGTCCAGATTCCCCACATATAGCAGTCTACAAGCAGCTGAAACCTAGAGTGGGCTAGCCAGCTGGGTGCCCGTGTGGCTTCTGCTCCAATTCAGGCTCCAGCCTTCCTGCTGTTTGAGGGTTTAGAGAAGAACCTGGGATTGAGAGCATAGGTTGGCTGATCTTTCACTTCCAAAGTCTATTTACAAACATGGTTTTGGTCTTTATTTCCCAGTTGTCTCCTAGGCACTTGAGTTTACTAAAAGTTGAGATACTTAACATTTATGCACATATCACAGCTTTGTTTTGACTTGTTAATAAAGATTACTATTCAGTTTTATTTTCTAGCTCAATGGAAGCTATCACCCCGGAGGGGGGAGGGGGGGAAGAGGAGTATATTTTTACTTCCCTTAGAGTGTATAAACCATGAAGATTAACATTTTTTATATCAATATAACTGCATCCGCATACAGGAATACTAAAGGTGCTAAACTTTTTTTTTTTAACCTATGCCAGGATCATCAAAAAGTTATGAACCACATACAGAGAAACTGTGAAGACAGAGATACCTGGTAATAGGCTGTTTTCCACGGTCGTATTACTCTGCCTGGAACAAGTTCCCTCCTAATCTGAAATAGTCCAAGTCTACTAACTGCCAGGGCACATTGCAAGGTGCCTGTATTTGTGCAGAGTGTGGTAGAAGATAGGTATTACATCTCTGTGTGGGAGAAGCATTCCAGTTTCTGGCAGAAGGCTGATTTCTGCTGGCTACTGGGGTAAGCTGCTATTTAATTTCATGGTGAATTGTGTCAGAGATCTGTTTTTCTTTGCAGTATAAATCCTAGTAAATTGCCAAATACAATATACGTTTGCTTTAAACAACCTATTCTCATTGTCCATTGATGGACAAAATTCTAGCCTAATAAAATGAGTATAATCCACTAAAATCACTTTACCCTGTGGAGGCAGCAGCGCATCAACAGCTTATGTAAAGTATCAACCTCTCTCTTTCATAGTTAAACGGTCCAAGTTTCACATGAACTGACTATCTCTGTTTTTAATACACACATCCCCATAGAGCCCTGTCCAGTAGAGAACGGATATAGTGACACCCATTTTAAAGATGAAAAACTCTGACACAGACAAGCTATGGGCCAAATAAACTGTGCCTAATAGGATTTTCAAGAAGTCTTGCATGCCTCTTCAGAGGCTTCAAACAGTGTGACAATCGGGCTTCTCTCTGCTAAGTCACTCTTGTTTTGTCCTGCGTGCATCTCACTACCATGGGTGGAGAGGTCTGAAGCAAAGCATAACACAGTTTCCACACTGCAAGGACATTTTAAACTTTAGAAACAAGGTACTCGGTAAGAAACATCACCATACCAAGAGCAAAGTATACCAAGTCTTTAAGTCATGCATAATATATTGGTAGTTGTTCAAGGTTATTAATTTGAACCAAGTTACTCACCCAAGGAGAGAGAGTAGCAGACAGAAGTAGTATAGTTACACAGAGATGACAAGAAGCCCGGACGCACAAAAGTGTCAAAGCTGTAAGAAAACTTCATCTCACTCATCCTACCACAGGTGGATGTTGTATCTGCTGAGGCAGAGGAGGCTGATCATTTTATCAAAGTTTCTTATTACTATGATTTTTTCACTACAGAAACTGGTTTTCACAATGTCATTTTTCCTATCAGCTCTAAAATTTCTCTTTAAAAGCCTCTACTGATCATTTTTCCCCTCACTTCTTGACCGAAATTTTCTGATTTCTGACAGACAGTTAATATATTCCACTGACAAATGCTGACATATGCATGTTTACTTAAGGGCTTAAAACATGCCACATTTGGTCATCCCAGCAGCCTGGACAAGGTGTTTCTGGTACTCTATTGTCCATTACCATCCTTTGCCAAATTTTAGAAATCGTTTTGAAATGGCGTAACGAGAATTACAGGCGTACCACAGCTTTAAATATTAACATAATACTCTTATTCTCGAGACTGAATTTGATTTTTTGATCACCAAGCAGTAAAGTTCTTAACTTCTAATGTTCTGAGACCAAGTCCAGTTCAGACTAAAGTGCTTCAATGCTGAACTGACATTACTTTTTATGACAAAAAAAATAATCCAATGGAAGGACTTAATTCAGTGGGGTTTGGATTGAACAGAAAATATGTGACCTGATAAAAAAAATTGAAATTTCTTTCTAAAAGAAAATGTCCCTTCATCCTCTCCATTAGAGTACACAATGTTCACAGACATAGGTACATCTTACATAAATTACTGATGGTCCAAACAACATATGGTTTAGTTTGAATATTTTATTCAACTCTGTCATGGGATTTAACTTTAAGTGAAGTCTTAATTCCATCTGAAAGGCCCCCAAGACTACTTCCCTAAAAACAAAACAAAATCAAAGAAAGTCTTGGACTGAATCCAGGCAAGCCATTATAATTCAGAATTCAAAAGGCAATGCCACAAGGAATGATCTAAAGTCACAGGAAAGGACAGAAATAGCATCAGAAAGCTTTTTCTCACACTCTGTCTAGCATATTTCATTTGTGTGAGAAATAGTAAGGGAAACAGTAAACCTCAGATATTTTCTGTGGATTAAAGGAACATATGCTGTTCAAGAGCATCCTCTTGAACAATCTCTAGCAGGCTTTGTCTGCGATCTAAAAAATGAAACACAATATATCATTACTGTCCTCATCAGAAGATACAGGAATGGATTTACCTGTTGTCAAGTACTCCCTTAAGGTAGGCTGGGACTAATAAGATATGAAAGCTCATCTACCCCTTAAGCTCTTATTTGGCTTGTGGTAGCAAAGTACCTTTTGAAAATACCATATAAATGAGCATCAAATATGAAAGATTTCATCTACATTTCAGCTTTTGGGGGTGAACTTTCCCTGCATATATATATATATATATAAACTCTGTGAAAGCCTGTCCATGTTTCTCTTTGAAATGGTTAACAGGAAAACAATTTAATATCATGGATTTTACATTTTCGTTGTAAAATCGTCATTCTGAAGATGTACATGAGCAAATCCCACACTGCTGAGCTACCTGGTTAACACCCAGTTGGATGGATCTTTCCACACATGTCTTTATTTAGCTAACCTTGCTTTGTCTTGTTTGCTGAAAACCCTTGCTTTACCTGACTATCATCCAGGAAAGCAGTTAAGCACAGGCCTAACTTGAAACACATGAGCCCTGCCCTCTGCTCTCACCTCCACAAGCAACCTATTTTGCTCGTCTGCTGCAGCAGCATAAGCAAGTCCTCAAGGAGTCCACGGCTCCCCAAACACGAGGCTCGCCATTGATTTCAGCAGGCTGAGGAACAGATCCCAATTCTTGCTCTTTGCTCGTCTCAGACATGCATTTATAAACCTATTATCAAGCACACAAGGGTTGCTGTTTTATGCACCAATTAAAGCATCCTAAATCCCAATGTTAAAATTAAGTTTCTTCTTCAAGATCTGTCTTGTAAGCAAGCTACTAAGGTTTTTTTGATACAGATTTTTGTTGCTGCCACTTTTGTTAGTGGCCTACATTTGATTCTTCTCTTACCCATGTTGCCTAGTAGGGGAGAAATATATAGGTGCCTAACAATGAACTCAAAATAAGATTCAAATCATCTAGGCTTCATTTGTAGCTCTGCTAACACAGGGCCTCAGAGCATTCTAGTTTTGTCATTTATTTTGTATTTGTAAATCCTACTCTGAGCATAAGGGGATTATGAGAACTGCTGGGGACAAGGGAATAATAATCCTTACCAATATTTCCTTTGAAACGCAGACCTTGAGTTCCCTAACGGTAAATCTTTCCAGTGGATTAGTCACAGAGACTCACTGCGAGAACATCATATCTCTGCTAAAGTTAAAAGTCTCTTCTAAACATTTTTAAAACCATTTAATTCATTTATAAAACAGCTATTTTTCAATTGATGTTGTTCTGCTTACTGATTACTGAGAAAAGTTATTAAGTTTTCATTTAAAGACATTCAAGGTTAAAAAAGCTTTTCTTTCATTCATTAAGTATCTGCAGGAAAACGGTCTTTTCTACAGACATTTACACTGGAATAAATACTAAACTGTTTCATTGTTTAAATTACATTAGAGGAGAACTCAAGAAAGGCCTAATTTGGGGGCTTTTGTCCAGATCATAAAAATAAATATATGAGAGAAAGAAAGTAGAAGAGGATTCTTCAAATGACGATGTGAATCAGATAACTTCAAAGACTTGATTTAGGTATGGTATTAATAGTCTACAGAATAGTATCATAAACAGTGTCCTAATTAGAGACAGAATGTATATTCACTCAGTATCCTAAAGACTGTCCTTAAAGGCAGTTTTTCTTTTAAGACCAAACCACAAGTAGTTCCTTTTTGCCACTAGTGTTTTACTTAGCTGCCACCATCATTAATTAATTATATTTACTCATTTAACTAAAGTATAAATCTTTTATTTATTGAGTGATTTTGGTCCAGTGCTGATGTGAAGTAAAATGTTCACCTGTGAAAAAGAAAACAAGTCCATTTTTTACAGGATTGCATTGAATCACACGAAAGAAGGTGCAAGAAACCCACTACACCTAAACGGTAACTTCAGACCAGGGCTGGTAGATATCACCTAGCCTTTGCAAAACAGCTATTTAAATCAAGGCTCTTCAAACTTAAAACAAGAGGGAAAAGTCTGAGATTCCCCCATCAACTACTTCTGAAAGCATCAGAAAGAGGAGCTATACCAATCAAATCAAGTATAGCTGGAGGAGGAAAGGGATTGCTCCCAAATACAGAAAATTCAGATAGATCAACTGCAGTATTATGAGGCAAAAAGAGAGGGTTAATCCCAATAATAACGTTCATGTTATTTTCATCAGGCCTTATAGCAAACTGTATGGCATAAAATCCATTGTTCAGTAGCCACGTGTTATCAAGCCAACCTGATAACAAATTCTAAAAGCACTTTAAAGATGCTTTCACTGTGGAGACAGCCCAGGGAACACATAGAATCAGAAAAAACTGAAATATTATTACTATGCATAAACTATATCATCATTGCTCTAGCTCTTTGTTTTGTTGCATGTTCATTGTTTTAATTTTACAAAAGCATCATGTTCTTCTTTAATCTCACCTCCGTTTATACACACCACCAGTGAGCATCTCAGTAATGCGATTTCTAATTTTTGTGAGATCTATCTCTACGTCTCTCTTGATTTCTCTGTCTCATTATTTTCAAATGAAATGGTATTAATGTTACCCTTAATAAAAATATTGTTCTCAGATGCAGTCTTTACAAGTCCTGCTCTAATACCTTCATGAGTTTTATCTTTCAGCAAAGACATCATGGTGGCAATTTAAGACTCAGAACACTAACTGTGCTTGAATTCCTTCCAATCCAAGTACAGTTGGCTGAGAATTGATTTTCCATTGCAATGCGGTGTTGGCATGCTTGCACTCTATATAGTAGGCTGCCTGCCAGCCTTACCACTGCCATGCAGGAGTAATAACATAATATTGTATAGACTTACAAGTTTATTTCTTTGCAAGCTACCACAAAAAGAAGTCAAACTTTTTCTTGACTAGGAGCAATATTGCTATTTGATTGACATTCCTTCCAAAGGAAGCTAAATAATTTTAAATTCCTGACTCTAAAATA
Organism: Cariama cristata; assembly: GCF_000690535.1. NCBI lineage: Eukaryota > Metazoa > Chordata > Aves > Cariamiformes > Cariamidae > Cariama > Cariama cristata. Next base: position 129,608 of record NW_009592843.1, read on the forward strand.
GAACTTTAATTGACTCCATACTGAAGAAACTACTACAGACACTTTCATGCAGTCTGATCTAGGTTCTCCACAATAGTTTTAAGACAGGGATGGTGCAATTTGCTACTTGGTCATAAATCCCAGTCTGATACCTCTTGGTCTTTATTCTAAGACAAACTCTGAGATTCTGTGCTTGACACCACCGACTATTTCCCCAGCATCATCTTCTCGTAAGTTATACACAGGGTAGGTGCTGATCCAAAGCAACAGTTTCAGAAGTATTTTAAGCAGGAATAAGGTAGGAATTTCACTTAAAGACAAAGATTTATACTCCACTGAGCTATCAGCCACTCACCTACAACTAAAATGCTGTCTTTGTGCCATTTGGAGTGTTGGAGGTACAGTGAACAGGATCAGAAAACCCATCGGGGCTAAAGGGGATTGATGAGCTGCTTGGATTCATTTCAGCTCCAAACTGCTCCCCAAGACAACTGTACCAGTACAAACAAGGGAGTGGGAAGAAACAGAGAGGAAAAGATGGATTGCTTCTTTTGACGGTATGCCTGCATAAAGTGCTCATAAAGCTACCACCTAAGGGTCATTTTGATGCTTGTGCTACGCAGAGAGGCTGTGGTTCCACAGAAATTTTTCATTTCACATTCATTCTCACTGCACCATCACATCTTATAATCCCGCTGATGATACAGATAAAAATACCGCGGAATCTACATAAAGGAGCACTTTTTGGGGGGTAAGGAAGTGAATATGTAACAGACATGACTTCAAGTAAACAGATGAATTTGAGGGGTATAATTCAGGTCCCAGTCTGTATAGAAATTCAGTGGATTTTCTGATGCTTTTACTTCTCGATTCAAAGCCTTTTCTTTCAACACAGTGTGGAAGAGCAGATCTAAAAAATTAAAAGAAAAAAGAGAGAGCGAGTAAGAGAAAGAAGAAAGCTCTATGGAGTTTGAGTATCAAAATCCAAACCTGTAATTCTGAAGACTCCCATTCGGTTCACATCTAATCTTGGGCATGGTGTAGAAGAATTCTTTACCTCTTCTGTACTTTTGAATTCAACTTTTCCTGACTACCTAGAGTTGCACCCTTGCTCAGCCCAGAACTGCTGGCTATGATAAATCTGAAGATACATTCTCCTAGTGAGGACAGAGAAATATCTCTCCCTAAATTGCTTAAGGATTTGCAGACTTTCCCAGGGCACAACAGGACTCTACTCCTCAAAAAAAAATGCATTGGTATCGCTCTCAGGTCGCCACTGTTTTTTGCCTAAGTAGGTTTGGCAAGTCAATCTATGAACTGCAGGCAGGTACAATAACACCACCGTTGTTTCACAAAGCAAAAAAACTGAAGTCCACTCCTCTTCCCTACTGAGCTCCCTGATCATTTAAATGCCCTGACTACTGGGTGGTGATACAGTCACAGGCTGTCTTGTCCTCCCTTTCCAATCACATGTTTTCCTGAGGGTGATCAAATACTAACTATACATTATTCTTTCCTGGAGTTATGGAACTACCTTGGGAGGAAGAAACTGAATTTGTGTCCTGACCTTCTAGGTAAGTGCTCTTAAAAAAAAAAAAATTACTGCATAATGAGAGAGCACCTTGCAGAGATTTAGGTTATTTTAAAACCTTTCTTAGACCTTTAAAACAGCACTTATCTTCACTAACTTAAAAGAAAAACAGAATTTAAACCATATATATATGGTCATACATATTTAAGTACGTCCATAGTGGTATCATCTACCTGCAGCTGGATTTCGAATGATTTTGAGTGATTCCCTGCACAGAATTCATGCTATTTTGGATTTCATTTTGAGGAGACAAACTTTCCCCATATCCACTCACAGTTGCAGGATGAAATAAGTTTAGATTTCACTATGGGTATCGGGGGCGATACTCATACTGCCTATCACAGTACCTAAAGTGGACTTTCTGCACCCATAATGACTTGCAAGTTGTAGGTGGTAAGTAAATCCAAACTATTAGAACTTCCCTCTGTTGCAGTAACTTGCATACACCTGCCAAGTCACCAAAGGCACAAATTTCAAGCTGCAGAGAGCATCACTCTCTCTTAGCCTTGGGTTATAGTGATGGGAATTGCTTGTGTTACGAAGAGTAGTTAAACTGAATAAGGTCTTAAGACTTACAAGTATACACAAATGCTTAACACTTTATGTGAACATCTAGAATTAGTCATGGATCTAAGTATGAAACTTAAGTGATATAAAGGGGACTGCCTGTATGCTTAAAATTAAGTGGATGATAGAGTTATCTGTAGAAATCATAGCTCGACATGAGTTTACAAAATTAATCCTGATTTTCCTAATTTCAATAATTTTAGTTTAAGTAGTTGTTTATTTTCAAAGATACTTCAAAACTTCCCACCACAAACCTATTGAGAAGAGGATGAAGGCAAAAAGAACTTATTTTTTAGTGGTTTGCACAAAATAGTACATTGTGTCCTCTTTCGACTTCATCAGCACACTACCAAATACTATCCTCAGAGCTGTGCTAACATCATTCGAAGATGCTGCTGCAGGAAGATATTAAAGTACTATTTAAATGGAAGTTGTTAAATAAAATCAGTCTTGCCTGGATTCTGTTACATTTAAGAGACAGGAAAACAGATCAATGTTGCCAAATGGAAAAGGATGAGATCAATAGGGGGAGAAAGTACATTTCCAAGGCATTAAAAAAATCTGAAAAGTAAAAACAAAAGTTTTAAAACTCTGAACAATTACCTGGCTGCATCCTTTTAAATCAAAGTTCGTGGCATTTATAGAATGCTAGACATAAAATAATACCTAGCATCCGAGTGCTTAGCGTTGCAGTTTTCCGATAATGTACCTCTAAAGGCTTAGACCTTAAAGAGAGTTTTGTAATCATCAGCCATGATTTATGGCAGTAATTCCCCTTCTCCCTATATTTCATGCCATTAAAGAGAAAGATTGGTCTGTCAGTTGAAATTATTTTTCTTCAGGTAGAGTTAAAAGACCAGTAAAAACTATAGGTGACCCACATTTCAGCAAAGTTGTTTTCTGACGATTAGCCACATTGATACTGAATAAAAGCCTGAGTCGTCTTGAGCATTATTCAAAGCTCCTTTTCGTATTTTTCTGTGCAAGCTTCCAAAATGTACATGGAGCAACGCCACTGGAACTGGGGGGAGGAAAGTGTACCAAAGGTCTAGAAAGGCAGACAATTTTATAAAAAACAGAGTTTGGTCATTAGCATATAGCCCTAGTTTCCATTACACCATTGTGTTCTACCTTAGTTTGGACACGGACGCCAAGTAAAATTAATCACAGAAACACAGAATAGCAGATTGGAAGGAACCTCAAGGATCATCTGGTCCAACCTTTCTTGGGAAAAATGGAACTGTTTGGGTGCAGAAAGAGTTTGTCTTCCTTGTAAAAAGAGACATAAATCACAGTTTCAGGATCTTCTTTCAGTCTATTTTGGGTGCATACACATATAATTCTGTTTTCCTCTTAGTAAGGGCAGCCGCAGCACTAAAAGCAATTGCAAAGCTTAACAGAGCTTCAGAGAAAACAGATGTGGTAACACTTACAGCAGAAATTCACTCCCTGGTTCCCAAACACCAGACAGACCTTTTCCATGCATCTCCATGAATGTGTGAAAGTATCCCTCTACAACCACTAAAGTTTGGGATGCCACTGAAGTTAATCCCCACTCTCTTCAGAAGTTCCATGCCACTTGGCTCGAGGCAAAAATGTCACATTCAAGCTTTGTTTATCTTCCTCATCTCACTTGTAAATCAGGATCTGATTTTTACTGCAGATGTGTGTAGCAGTTACACATGTGCTTTGTTTCCTCCAACTCGTTCCCACAGGCACGGTCAGCTGCTCAGCAGTACAAGAGAAAGCCCTGAGAGAGGAGCAAACAGCCCTCCAGCTCTCAGAGCCACATCCCAGCGATGCCAGGAGAAAAATCAGGGACTGGTTTTGCTGGGCTGAGAGAATACTCTGTCAGCTTAACCTGGAAGTGAGAAAAGTGGTGGAGCGAACACAGCTTGAACATATTGGTTCAAAACAGTTTTTGTGTGCATAGACAGATACAACTGGCACTCACAGGCATACACCACGTACCAGGAAAAAACAGCATAAGAAGATAAGAGCATGCCATGTTTCCGTCTGTGGAAAGAATTATTTTATACCTTTACATCTGCCACATCTCCCTGCTATAAGGCTATTTTCCTTGGATCTCATATACCAATTATGTCATTTTGCTGACCAACTTCTATCATTATATTCTGGTTTTGGAGGATTTTCTAATGTCTAATGCACATCTACATTTATTTCACTCCAGCTTTGGCCTCTGACTTCGTATCAGCAAATTATAGCTATCATTCACACTCAAACAGCTCGGTTATTTAAGTGAACATTAGGTCAGTGAGACAGGTATTTCTATGGTGTTGTTAACCTTAGCCATTAATTTTTCATTTATTTTGGAGCCTTTGTCAATTCTATGCCTTTATTGCTATTTCTCTCAGTTAAAGGAAGGAGAAACATTTAACGACTGCCAGCTAATTTCCAAATCAGAGAAGGTTCTTGCTAGGGCAGATTGTAGGTTTGTGAATGGAAGCAGGGGTAACATTTTTGCAGCTGTGGATGTTAACATTACACCTACAGAATCCATTAAAATAAAGCCAAAATCATCCATATGTTCTTATATTGCTGAGTCTGTGAAGTCATTCAAGAATTGCAGTAGATTTATCCAAAACTTTCCAATATAAAGGCAAGAAAGAAAAAAGGCAACCTGTCTGGGCTGCATTGAGAGACCGTTCTTATTAGGTATTGACAGAAGTAGAGAGATGTCACTTTAGCAATATGGAAGAGAGAACTGATACTACAGACATCATTCAGAGACTGAATAGAAACATACAGCTGATTGATTCAGAGCGAAGATTCTTGAAGTTCCTCATTAGCCACAGTCTGAAGGAGGACTTCATTCTTCCTTCTTAATTACTTAATCTCTTGTCACCCAGAACACTTTCTGCATAGAAAACTACATCTGGGAAATGGTTTCCACAAACATCTTTTGGTTGTGCTCTACAGCCAGTAGAGAGGGGTGACCTAGTTACAGTACAAGCAGCAGCATTTCCCGAAACCTTGCGACCAAGTGCTCTGTGAGCATCGCATGCTTGGAAACGCCTGCTGAAGAGTTCATATGCCACAAATCACCAGAGACAGGTACATCACTTGATAAATAGCAGCATTCTACATTCACAGTCATTTAGCCCTGATGGCAACATTAGGATTATCACCAGAAGCTAATCAGAGAACTTCTACCAGGTAAGAATTAAGCAGCTTCACAGAACCATTAAAAACCTGAGGTAGTACTTTGGGAGCATGAGAGGATTGTTTTTCTTTCAAAGGGTTTTAACTTGTGTTACTGTGGTTTTATACATTATTTAACAACTGTTAAAAGAGTAATACGAGTCTCAGCCCTTCAGCCACACAGCCCCACCACCTTTTTGGTTTTTTTTCAGTAATTGTTTTTAGGATGCTTTCAACCACCCTTTTAAATCATGCAGTTAAAAGCATAAAAACATTATTTCAAAGCTTAATGAACAAGTCTCCTTTGCTTTCATTCATTCACTTATCCATTATGCAACCCACCTTTCTTTGAAGTCTGGGTTAGCCACCACAAAAGTAAGTTGAAAACAAGGAGATAAACTTGGCTTGACTTTCAGAAATCTCAGAGCCAGCCAACAGACCAGTTCTCAAAGATTTTCTTGCACAAACAGCCCACCAAGAAACTCATTCTTTGCCTTTCTCATTACAGCTTCCCAGCCCCATACACCTGTTCCCCATCACATTCACTCTCCATCATCACCTGCCACATGGAAGAAATACCATATAGTACACCACCTGCAATCAGAGGGGAGCTTCCAACATGCAGCCATCCAACTTTTTGTGGGGCACCAGTTAACATGCTAGAGACCCTGCACCAGGATTTAACAGCCCACAGGGCGCAAAGACCTGACAGAAACAAAGTTTTTGCACATCTCCTTTTGTAAGGCAATGCACTCATCTCAACACTGACTTAAGAGGCAGTGGTACCTAAGCACCACTGAGTTTCCGACTCAGCAGGGGCCAGCTTCTCCCTCTCAGACCAAGGACTTCACAAGAGCCAGCCTCTCCCAGGTCTTG